>NC_141041.1:19665000-19747500 GCF_052040795.2 Danio rerio
AGGAGGAGTTGTATTCTGAAATGCAGCATGAAGAAGGCAGGCGGCGAAACTCCCACAATGCTCTCAAGGTATTGCAGAAAATTCAACACATCACAAAATATTCCCAAAACATCTAGGTTTGCATCACTGTAAATTGTTTTCTTTTCTTCCCCATTCAAGACTGGAGGCAGCACTCTATCTTCGGGTCAGCTGGATCGGGATTCATACCGGAAGGCACCTCACCGAGGTCCTCAACCCCAACGCCGACCCCTCACGGTCCCATCTATTGGTAAGTGCTCTTCTAGTTAAAGACAAGAATCTGAGACTTGAGTTCAGGGACTGTCTGTCCTCCACATTAACTCTGTTTAAACTGTTAAATGTCCATAAGCTTGTCAGTGTGTGCCAGACCACCACTGTGTGTTCCAGTCATAATCATATCCTGTTGCTTTCAGCCATTGTAACCCTCTCTGATTCTTTATGTCTGTCATAAGGGCTGCGTCCGAAAGCTAAGAATTGCTGCCTGCGCAGGTTAGAAGGCAACAGGGGACATCCGATTCCAGTGATCATGTCATAGTCTGTATTCTGAGAATTTATTTTTTCTGATTTATTTTTCAAGGGGGCATAGATCAACGTTTTTGCTAGTTTTTGAATAACTGAGGATCACAATTTTTAAAGCTTTATGAAACCCCCCTCTTTCTGTTCAAGTCTACCTCAGAATGTTTTTAAAAAATGCTCCGAGATGGGTGAGGAGCGCTGAAAGCAAAGGGAAGAGTGGGCGTGGCCGGCACAGCAGGTGATAAAGAGGGGAGCAAACAACTGTTGTTAGTTGGCTCACAAAATGAGACACAAACCGTGAGGAGACATGATTTTATAGTTTACAAAGTAAAAAAAAAAAAAAACAGTAAGTAATTTAATGTCCTGTTAGATTTGTTAGTTGTCATTTCATATAAACATATCCACAATTTGTTATATCATTATAAAGATAATCATGTTTATATAAACATTAAATGAGGAGGACTTCTCTCCTCCTAAATCCCCGGGTCAGAATCAGACACAGTGGATAGCAGTGCAGCAGGTCTCCTGCCCTATCTATTTCAACTGCCAGTAATCCGGACCATTTTAAACATAGGCGAATACAGCAGCACGGATATAGGCGATGTGTCTGAATAATGACAAACTTAACTAATAAAAGACAAAGTCTGCCATTCCCTAATTCTCGTACAGCTCTCTCGACAAAAATGCTTGCTGCAAACCATCTCATGCTCTCATGCATAATTAAGAAGCAGGGTCTTCTCATAGAATAAGAAAACTCCGCTATGAACAATAATGAGAAATCAAGCGTCACCACTCCACCAGGAGATGCACGCTAGGTCTACGATTTTGATCCCGCCCCAAAAATAATTTTAAACCCGGAAGATGAAATTAGCTGACAAAAGCTCAAAATTATCCAGTTTTCCCCATAATTAAAGCTGACAGATGCTAACGTTGTCTAAACTGATGCTCAACACACATAAATCTGTACTTTCTTTTAAAAGTATTCCAGGGTGTCTTGAACCTTTAAACTAAAAAACTAAATAAAATTATTGAAAAAAAGTAGCAAAACATCATTTGTAGCATTCTGTTTTGTTTTAAATATTAAAAAAATATTATCTCATATCAAATGAATAAATAAACAACTCACTCTTATTAATTTATTGCTAAATATTGGCCTATTGGCATAACAATGTAATTACTACAATCTCATTTGAAGCATAACGTTGCTTTCATACTCTGATTTTTAACACTACTATGAATTGTCAAAGCTTTAATAAGCATATGCAAATCATGATCATTTAGAATTGAGATTGCATGGGTGTTTGAAGTGAGATTGTGATCTTTTAACAATTAATTGTGTAGCTGTACTTTGTATTTGATTCCATGACAGTTGAGCTAACAACTTAAAACGAAGTCAAAACGTTGCAGTTGTTGGTCAGTTTGACCAGCTGTTTGTGTTTGTTGTGGATAGTTAAACCATGATGCTTCCTCACAACTATCTGATTGATCAGGCAACAAGTCTGCCTAGCTTTCGGATGCAGCCAAGGTTTCCCAAAGAGATGCCAGAGTAGTTGGGTGTCTTCAGCCTGGACAGGGTGACAGGGTGGTATAACGACACTCTGATTGGTGTTTCCCTTAGAGATAACCACTGAGAGTAACAGTGAAGGGAACCTCTCTCCCGTCAAGGAGGATGTTTACTATGGCAGTGTAGCGCGGCACAGGACATGGTCCTCCCGGAGGCACGGGGGACGCAGGCCTCCCTATGGTATGTGTTAGAGCGAGGTCCAAGGAGAAAGAATATGGCCAACCGCATGAAACTGCACCGAGATGGACGCTTGTGTTGGAAGCGGGGCTGTAAGAGCCAATAGCAACATGTTTGCACAGAGAATGCTCCTCCCCTTTGCACTGCCCCACCAATGGATGCCTGCCAAACCCCTCCTCTTTTCAACCCGACCACAATCATTCTTTTACTTTGGCCATGCATGACTGAATGGTGAAAGTTAAAGGGCGGCATCTTACACTGAATGATTATGTACCTACTGTAGGTAGCAGTTGACCAGTAAGAGAACACAAATGGTTTCTTGGCATCAACTGCAAAGGCAACTGTCTGGAATGCACTTTGGGCATGTTGGAGTCACAGTCGAGCATAGCTCCAAAAAAAAAAAAAAATGCGACAGGGACAAAAGGAAACAGGTGTAGTTTTATCCAGGGCTAATGCGCCCCATCTGATGGGTCTTCCTCAGATCCAGATCTCTGCATGGTTACAGTAGCTCAGACTGCGTGCTCTCTCTCTCTCTCTCTCTCTCTCTCACTCTCTCTCTGTTTGTGTGTGTGGCTGTCAGGAGCTTCATGTTTGGCTTGCTGCTCATCTGTAATTGGCTGCCATATGGGTGTTTCACTCCCAATCACCACACACCCACACACTCAGGCAAACACACACAGTGACACACATCACAGCCATCATATTACTGTAAGAAATGTCTGTTTTCTTCAACCCACCCATAACATGTTTGGCAAATAAATGTATTGTGCAAATATGGAGAGGAATTTCACTCCATTGGACTGAATTGCATGTTTGTTATTATATACGGAGAACATTGGATGTGTGCTGTTTGTTTTTGCTTTAAAATATCATTTGGATGTTTGTATGCCCACATTTCAAAAGTCTTGTATAAGCTTGTACTTTAAAATTAAAAGTGTCTTTTATGGTTTTCAATTGCAGGTCAACTGGACAGCATTTTGGTAGATGACTACTTATAAATAATATTAAATAATAATCAAATAATGTAACAAACAAAATTATAAACTAGATGTTTGAGGTCAGTATGTGTTTTTAAAGACATTAATCAAACGTCACAGTATTTTTTGCCATGCTCTTGTCAAGCTTTATATTCATCAAATCCTGGTTTCTATAAAAAATATTAACCACATATTTTCAACATTGATGCTATAGACCATTTTGAGGGATGTAAACAAAAACAATGATCTTGACTTATTTCCTGTTACATTTTTAATTTCCATAACTTCTAAGAATCCAAAAAGAGCCACATACCGATAAATAATGTTATGATAGCTGTTTTAACACAAAGTTGTTATTGATTTGCCTCTTGTTACAGCAGTGTTTCCTCTAGGATTTTTTTCCAGCTGTGGCGGGAGTTCTTTTACACAAATCTACCAACTACCTATGTCGTTATTTTAATGACAAATGGAAAAATGTGGTGAGCACAGTATTACAAGTCGGGGATCGCATTTATGTAACGTTAATACGAGCATGCCAATCTCTTTGCTTGCGCGCCGATTTCTTCTGCTCGTGCACAAAACTTCTTGCACGCTCTCAAATATGCTGCTCAAGCACAGATCTTCTAGTGCACTCTCAAATAAACACTGCTGAAGTGCGATTTATTGCATTTTTGTAGAGAGTATGTCTCCAACATTTATAAGATTTGCTAGAAATATTTCTGAATGTCTCCAGTCGACCTACAGAGTGGCATTGATGCATCCTAAAGTAAATTGAAACGGCAATAAACTCCAGCAAGATATCGTTAAATGTATGCAGAATCACAGGAAACCGTGTTTATCTTAACTAAAAGCTACAACATGTTTAATGGCCTCTCGAATTGCACACCTGTCATTGTTAAACAAATAGCGCACAGCCCTACTACAGTAACAGAAAAATTCACTCTGTTATAATTCACTTTCCTTTTAATGCGTTTTGGTGCGATTATAACCCGCTATTAAAAACAACAACAATGACTGAATGTTTTGAATTTATAAGAAGCTGTAATGTAGCTGTGGTGGGATGAATTTTGGAAGAATTTGGAAGAATGAATGTGGTGGAAAACTTGTACAGTTATGAAATTCACCGGCATGGACCATGCCACACCTTGAGCCAGACTTTATTGTAGGGATGAAGAGGATGGTAAGAGAACAGTGAGATAAAGAGGAAGGGAAGTAGAGTAAAAACAGTGAACAGGAAGGTAGGTTGATCAGGCGTCCTACGATGATGTCCAGAGACTCAAAGTGGGGGTACAGTCTTTGTAATATTTTAGTAGGGTGATTGGACCGCCTAGTACATAAACCTAGTAAAGTGAGGTTTATAGAATTGTGAATGGGAAGCAAGGAAATAGAGGGAGGGAGGGAGGGTGGGTTCAAAAGAACAAGAAGAACAGTGCTAGAGGGCTGGTCTGCCTTAAATAAGTTTAGAGAGTAAGTGATTGGTTAAGGAGACAAAGTGAGGCGTGGTTCTGCTGCTAAACCATTGTTAACATGTTAACTCCATGAGTTTGATAGCAAGCAGGAAAGTGCATGGGCCAATGACATCATCACATTGAAATGGTCTATACATCTGCCTTGAGCATTAAAGCATAATTCACTGATCTCTGAATGATCATATGAAATCAAAAATAAAATATATAGAAAATGAATAATTTTGTAATAATATTTCACAGTGTTATGTTTTACTCTTTTTATTAAATAAATTCAGCGTTAGTTATCATAAAACACTTTAACATTAATTTCTAAACAAATTTATTTAAACTGGACCATTTAATTGAAATGTATAAATACAAATATTACTGGAAAATAAGTAAACAGTTTTTCTCAATTAATATAAGCAGTACTAATAATTGTAATTGTAAAATGTATAACACCGTAGGACATGGCTATCCATCTATTCATATAGGGTAACATCATGCCTATTATATCTGCCTTTGAATTATTTTTTACCAATCTTTCTCACTGTAGATGGATACCGTGACCGAAGCCGGCGCTCTCCCCCATATTACGATGAGTCCGAGCAGGAGGATTTCCGAATCTTTGTGGCGCTGTTTGACTATGACCCTCTCTCTATGTCCCCGAACCCTGACGCCGCTGACGAGGAGCTCCCTTTTAAAGAGGGACAGATAATCAAGGTCAGTTTAACTCAGCTGGAGTAAAGAATCTGTTGTTAAATGGCCCACCCGTTGTTTGAGCATCCCTCTGTCTCTAAGGTATATGGCGATAAGGATAATGATGGCTTTTATCGTGGGGAGATCCGGGGCAGGTCTGGACTTATCCCCTGTAACATGGTGTCGGAAATCCGTGCTGAGGATGATGAAACCATGGAGCAGCTCATGAAACAGGGATTTCTCCCACTCAACACTCCTGTAGACAGAATAGGTGAGAGTTTTTCTTGCCACTGATCTGTGCTTACTGTAATGATACAAAAATATAACCACTTCTGACTTATCATGGCTTCAATATAGTTTTTGAGTCATGGATCGCATTTTCAGATCAGACAAATATAACAAGCTTTCTAACCAAAATAAAACAGATTATCTGTTTAATATTTAAAACTGTTAAAATAGTCATTAATTAATTGCTATATTAATAACCACAATATGGTTATTTTTTTATTCTTTATGCCATATGCACTTTATTGTCACATGCATGTATTGTGACAAGTTTATTGCATAAAGACCTAATGTACAGAATAGTACAAACCTTTCAGTCTGCAACCCCCAAAATAACGATGCCGGTGACTTACAACCACAACCCGCAATATCCTCTGAGGCGGTTAAAAATATATAAAGCTTGCACACAACAGCTCACTCAATAGGCCCAAGTCTATTTTTTGTTTAAACGTGAGAGTTGTAAAGGTGTGAGAAAGTTTAACCTGGTGCCATAAAACCATTATGCAGCATCTGATGAGGGCTTTTTATCTGTATGTTGTTTTTTGTAATGTAACTACCCACATAGCAAAATTTCTTTGGCCCAGCTGACCCACACAATCAGATTTTGCTTGGCTCACATGCCGCAGTGAATTACGGTACAGGACTGGACCAAGTCTGGCTTCCATATAAGGGCCAAACAAGGACTATATCTGGGCCTAGTCTCAGCTAGGTTAATAACCCATAACTCGACCTGAACTGGGCCAGCTATGGCCCATGTTTGGCCATTGTCTGGAAGCCATATTTGGTTAATTTCACGACTGCAATGAAATTGATAAACCCATGAAGCATTGAGCTTCAATTTGTAAAATAATAATTTGGTTAAAATAAATGTAATGTAGGTTTAATTCAGTTTATTTGCAACATACAGGGAACAATAGATTAATAAATCTTGTTGTTTCCTGGATTAAAATAAAGGCATTAGAAGATACAAACAAGAAGATGGAAATGACTTTGTGCATCAAAATATTTCTTTACTCAAAAAAATAATTTAAAGGCATTTTAAAAATGGGTCACAACAGGCCAAAAATACGTGGCCCACAAATTAATTTTTACCTTCTGGGCCAAATACTACATTTGACATCTGGCCATGTTTCGCGTGATGTCTTTAAGATGGTGTCACCTCTGTCAATCCTTGGCCTTGTTTGGCCCACATGCTGTATGCCAGTGCCGGACAAATGCCTGTTGTGCCAGCTTCATGCCAAATCTGGGCCAGAATTTTTTGCTACCTGGGTATTACCTTCTATTTTTCTTCTGTAGGTTATTGATAAAATATGGCCATTTTAATAGTTTAATAAAATTTATTAGATTTTTGAAAATCACCAAGCGACCCTCCCTTATTGTCCGAGGGGGTCACGACCCCCACTTTGGCAACCACTGGCATAGGAGATGCCATATTCTGTAAATGCCATAGTGCGTATTTAATTTGAAAAAGTGATTTCTTAATGCCATCTAAATAAAGTATGTTCCATACAGTATAAATTATGTAACGTGTGCGTAATTTGGAGATACATTTCACATGTCATTACCTCATGACCCACCAGCATTTTGTTGCATTACTTCACTGTGATTAACAAATCCTCTTTCCTGTGGCCTTGTGGGATAGTAAAGTATCCATTGATGCATAATTTCTTGCAGAATTACATATTATTTTCAGTATTTTTCGTCTCGTATCTTAAGTTATAGTTGGTAAATATGCTATTTCGAATGCAGCCCGTGTATTGAATTCATCCTCCCTCAGAGAAAAAACGATTCTCTATCCAACAGAACAAAATAGGAGAGGTCGCCATCCAGTGGCCACAAGAAGAATGGTTGCCCTGTATGATTACGACCCCAGAGAGAGCTCCCCAAATGTAGATGTTGAGGTAGTGCAAATGTGTATTTCTGAACTCTCAGGTTTTTTTATCTGCTCATTTTCCACGTGTTTACTGTTTCTGATGTACTGACTGTTTCTATGGCAGGCTGAACTGACATTCTGTGCTGGAGATATCGTTGCTGTTTTTGGAGATATAGATGAGGATGGCTTTTATTATGTAAGTATAGATGCTGGCACAGTTGCTACATTTTTTTCAGAGTTTGTGAAACCATTTCCTCCCCTTTTTTTTTTCCGTCTATCAGGGTGAGCTTAATGGACATCGGGGCTTGGTTCCATCCAACTTTCTTGAAGAAGTGCCTGATGACGTGGAGGTCTATCTGACGGACACTCCCTCTCACCATGGTCAGGACGAGTCCAATCCGGCACCGGCAGCACGTCCAGAGGCCAAACGGGTACACCATCGCCGTTCTCAGCGCTAGGCCCTGTGTCCATTCATCCTCCGTTTGAGTTTCGGTCCACTCGCCGTCTCTGTGTTTTCTTGTGCTTGTTTGTTTTTTCGTTATGTGACCGTGGTGGTGGTTTCCAGTCCAACCTTTCTTGCTCTAGGAAAGGGAGAAGCAAAGCCCACTGCAAACAGAGCCTTTTTTTTTGAGAGCATAGAGAGACAGGTATGAAAGTGACTCTATTAAGAGAGCGAATGTTCGCCAGAGGACCGTGGAAAAGGCCAAATTCTGTTCCTGCACCGGACTATGAATAAAGCATAAAGCATCTTTGCACTGAACCACAAAACCCTACTTAAGTGAAGCTGTTTGCATTAGTCAAAGTGCTTTGTGAAATCCATAGGGTCCATGGCTCGTGATTTGTGACCCTGACTGATTTGGAAACTCACTTAATTGACGCATGCCTGTTTTTTCCAGAACAGACCTGTAGCTTTTATATAAAGGTAAACTACATTACCCCAGATGTTGTACTTCTTTGAGGAGGCTTTGTTTCTTTTTTTTATATTGCACATTGTCAAAAACAAACAACTCTATTTTTCAGATCATATGAACTAACAGAACATATAAATATTACTCATCTCATCTCTTCCAGAGAGACTAAAATGATAGCATTCATGATGTAATTACAATTGAAATAAATGAACAAGTGAAACAAATGCTAGTGGACATACAGTACAGTATATGTTCGTTTGTGTTTATGTGCTGTTGTTGTTTTTTTTCTCTCCTCATAATCGATGTTTTTTTTTTTTTTTTTAATGATGTCGCTGCATTCGATTTTCCTTTTTTTCCCACCGGCTTTGCCAAAAAAAGACAAAAAGCTGAGGATTGTTGTTCCTTTCCCACCCTAGCAGACTTTTGTCTTTGCTAGGTAAGTTGAACAACTGGCGATACCAGCAATCAGTCTCATGCAAGGGATTTTTATACAGATTTTTACACATAAATGGTACATAATAGGATTTATATGTAGCATAAATTCAGTATGAATGATGTATTGTCATCTAAAGATTATTAAAGTTAAATATTTGTAAACATGCTTAATGTTCCAGTGCATTAGACTTGTATGGTATCTGCAGTTGGTTTGTGTGCTGTTCAGTCCTTGTGCTGTAAGGTCTGTGTATTTTGATGTTGTATAACAATACAAATTAATTAATGGACATTTATACATTTCCTATTTTGATTAGCAGGCCAATGAATCAGTTAATTCAGTTCAGTTCAGCCATATCATCTGCCTTTTCTCAATAGAATTCCAGTCTGTGAGCAGTATTATAATTCAGTCAGTCTAGTCTGAGGCAATTTAAAAGTTAAAAGGAGGCAGATGATAAGGCCAAAGATAGGCTTGCTGTGTAATATCCCCCACTTTTCCCTTCCCCATGGATGTTTCATTAGGTGCCTGTGGAAAGTACAGTGCCAGCTCCGGCCCTAGGAAGACCCGCCTCACCCACTGTGCGTCCGTTGCTTCCTGTTGGCCCAGTCAGGCCGCT
The DNA here is from genome assembly GCF_052040795.2 of Danio rerio. Taxonomy (NCBI): domain Eukaryota; kingdom Metazoa; phylum Chordata; class Actinopteri; order Cypriniformes; family Danionidae; genus Danio; species Danio rerio. The sequence continues at coordinate 19,674,518 of NC_141041.1, forward strand.
GAGCCCCGCCAGGGGTCCACGAGACCTGGCGTCTAAAAAGAAAAAAGGACTGCTCTCTAAGGGGAAGAAACTGCTCAAAAAGTTCTCAAAGTAAAAGTATGAGTTTGATTTCAAATTCATATGGCTAAAACAGCATACAAATTTCTCTCAAAAGGGAAATCGCAAGTCCCTGATGCTTCAGAAAAGTCTTTTCCTCACAAAAAAAAAAAATCTAAACGGCTTTCTCATTAACATGCCACGTACACATTATAAAATAGACCTAAAATCCAGATGAAAAGGAATGACATACAGTACATAAAGAGATCACTCATATCAGTGTTAATTGCCCGCCACAATGAAAGCATCTATTCATACTGTGATGTAAAGGCTGTTAATATTTAAGCAATTTCTTCCATTCTAATTTCCATATTTCAAATCAAAGTGCTGGATTTTTAACTAACCGTTTAATCTCACTGATTTTAAAGTTTGGTAAAGCGCTTGGTAATCACAACCACTTCAAAAGTACGGCCTGACATTGTCAGTCTAACAGAAGCAAATGCTGTCAAGCTCCAGACCACATCAAGTGCATTAGTCCGACACACTAAAAGGACCACAATCAAATAACATTTCCATTGAGAAGCATTTTTAGATAGATGGGCAAGGTGCAACAATACATTACTGACCAGGACAATGGATGAGCAAATCCTTTTAAACATTGCTGTGGCCTTCATCTTTACTCAGTACGTACAGTATAATTACCTCTCTTACGAAAATGAACCATGGCTTACTACAGAAACCATGGCATTAGAACTATGGTTATCAATCTGCCAAAAACCACGGCTTCTACACTTTACTACTGTATAAGAGCATAAACCATGGTTATTTTCGTAAGGGCTGTATCTGATGTCTTCATACATCAGTCTTTGCCAAGTACTCTCCCTTTTGCTTGCTCTGAGAACTCATTTTCCTGTATTATCACAAGAATGATTTTCAAGTTATAAAAATACATTGGAAAGTGTCTGTGTTTGCCTTTCAAATGCACAATCGGTATGTGTGTGCGTGTTTTGGTGAATGTGAGGGTGTTTATGTGTGCGAGCGTGTGTCCCCTTTGCATCCATGTTTGTGCAACCCCTTAAATCTGATAAGGGACATATGTTGTTCAAAACTTTTGTGATACTGTGACGTGCTGCTAATTACCAGTTGTTTCCTGTTCCTTTCTGAAGTCAATAAGGGTGGTTTGGTCTTGAAAAGAAAGATTTAAGCAAAGAGGGTGTCTTGGTGTCTCCTCAAATTCCACCGGTTTACCCAGAACACGTTTTTGATGATTTTTAAGTATTTTCCTGTGTAAAAATGAAAAAGATGGACATAATATATTTTTACAGCATTCGCTATTGAGTGCTTCCCCAGCTTACAATTTTTGTTTGTTAACACACAATGTTAACACACAATGTTAAAAGACATCAATATTAGGTTCGACAATGTTATTTTTATGTCCGAATAACAATGTCAAATAACATTGATATTTTGTTGTTTATTGGTTATGTTGGAAAGTGACCAAAATTCAACGTTGAGTCACATCTTAAACCAACGTTATATTGACGTTAAATACTGACATTTATTTGTCAGGTATGGCAACCAAAATCCATTTGATAGACGTCATAATGGTAGTGTCCACACAACGTCAAGCTGTAACATCATTAGACGTTGATATTTTGTTGATTTTAGGTTGTGTTGAGAAGTAACCAAAATCCAACATCCCACAGCGTTGGGGTACAACGTCAAGTTGACGTCCAGTGCCTGCCTGCTGGGTTAGATCAATGATGTTGATCATTCTGGGAATGTTAGTTTCTAGTTCACTGAACGTTCTCTTCCTTTTTAACGTAACATTAATATAATGTTCTTAGAACATTTAACACTTTCTTTCAGTTATCACAAAAAAAGACCCTGCATTACTCTGTGAACATAAGTTAAAAAGAATGCACATGGGTTATTACCCAATTGTTCTTATTTGGTACCCAAAAAATGGGAACCATATTGGAATATTAGGGGAGTTTTCTGTTTGTTCGGGCATTTTTTTAAATTTAGCATCAGCTTAAAAGAACATTGGGTCTTGAAAGCTGTTTTGTTTGCCATTCCAATTAATTGCAAGAACGTGTTCTGTGTGAAGGGACTGTATTCCTAAAATGAGAAGGATGTCATTATTTACTCATCCTCTGGTCATTTTAAAACTGTTTGTCTTTTTTTTTTTTTTTTTTGTGGTTTCAAGTTTTATCTTTCTTTTGCCCGTAAAAACCATACTGTAAATGGAAAAAAAAACATACGTATGTAATGCAATATGTTTAAGAAACAAAGTCATACAGGTTTGAAACACCCTTCGAATGTTATTACTTGATTGAATGGGCGTTATCAGTGGTTATCAGCTGATAGATATGGGCCAGCAGGGACCTTCTGTGCCCACTAGTAGGCTCAGAAGGCTGGTATCCTCCATCCACATGGTTGATCAGCTATAGATCACATACGGTTGTGGCTGGAAGTTAACAAAAACTATATATATTATTTGCTAAATTTCTTATTAATTGTATTCTATTATTGTCTACACGTATCCCAACCCTAAACTCAACCATCACAGTAATGTAAAAACAGATCTGGATCTGGAGTCTTCTCTATTAGTATAGCTGATTAACCATGTGGATGGATGATCACAATTTTGGGTAAACACTTTAACTAGTTTAATATCCTTTATGACAATTGACCACGGCTTTACTACAAATAGAAACTTTTCAACCATGGTAGAACCACAAACTATCCATAGTTACTTTAATAATGATATTTGTGGTAAAACTGTGGTAATAAAGTGATTTTTTTATCATAAAGGCCAAATGAGTCAGGCTGGTTATGAGAACGTCGTCTGAAGGACATGTTCTGTCTGGCTGCTGTTATCATTGGCTGTTTTTCCTGAGGTTTTTGCTTGCCGTAGTAGAAACAAACTCCTTGTGATAGTCTCTTTATTGAAAGTTGGACTTTACATACATATTATCAAAGGCAGAAAAACACCCTCAGGCAAAACTACCTATGATGACTCAGTGATCTGAAGCTATAATCTAGTAGTTTACATGAAACCTCTAGCATTGCCGCGTAACATCTTGCCTCTGCAACTGGAAAATGAAAGGTGTGATCTGCTTTGATCACACAATATTATGGCCAGTTGGGTGGGTTTAGATTGCACTCTTGAATGGTCTGATCCAGGGTAAATACTGTGTGTTTAAAAAAAAAGTTAATTTTTAAATCTTCAAAAGAAATTATATTAAAAGTATACTATTTAGGCATTTTCATTTAAAAATATGCCATTTATTTAGGGTGAATGAAGTTTAATTCTTGTAGAAGAAAACACAAGTTATAATATTAATAATAATAATAATAATAAAATGGTTGGGTATCCAAAAAGGAATGTATGAAATGTTGAGCTGTATGTATAGCTTGCAGCATCATTTTGCCAAAAGAAAAAGAAAATCTAAGAGATGACATATATTTTGATTTAACAGAAATCTCTCTACTATGATCATGAATCCCGAGTGTTGTTTGTGGCTGAATGTTGTAAGTGTTCATCTCTCGGTTGATCTTTTGTACTCCATTTGTAGATAATTTATAAATGTTTATACTTTATTTACAGATTTTCAGACTTTTTTAGTGCTTTAAGATTTACTATTCAACAGTGTAAGTGTTCTCCATGCTGTCTTCAAGAAAAGATGCTCTCAAGTCTGCAGTTTTGTGCTCGCTCTGTGAATTAAAGAGAAAAAAAGAACCTGTCGGTCTGTATTCACTGATATATGGACTATTGTGTGGCTGTGCATGTGTAGAATTGTGTAAAAAATACATTTTCTATGAAAATAAATGTGCTATTTTTCAACAAAGGACTTGGACTTTTCATAGCAAATCTCTCAACAGCAAACACTGCATGTATTACAGCAGCAGTCCAGTAGATGTCAGCAGTGACCTCAGTATATCAGTGCTACAGGCGTCATGGGTAAGGTGAGTGTGATGTGGCTGAAAGCTGCACTTTTCGTAAAATCTGTCAACACCTTCCATGAACTGCATTAATCACATTTAATGACGGTTTCAAGTGAACTGCTCATTATTTATACATATTGTGACTGGTGTGGTTTATAATGATCTACTTTAATCATCTAGCTTTTCAACACCTAATGTGAGATCCTCTTTGCATCAGGTTGGTGTTATACTTTAATGATTTGAAGAATTAATGATTAAACGCTTAGTTAACAGTTCAGTGAGTTGAACGAATTCACCCGATACGCCACAATGAAAAAACAAAACAAATAAAGAGAGAGATGGAGATAGAGATACTGCACCAAAATACTATTTTAAAGAGCCCCTGTTATGCACTATAAAAAGTTGTATTTTGGTTTTGGGGGTCTCCAACAACAGGTTGATAATCATGCAAGGTCAAATAACACTTTTGTTGTCGAATAATTTACATTTATTTTTACCTGATTATCCTAACGACTCCCATATGATTTGTTTTGTGATTCATTTGTTCTCGAACCCATACTTTTTGTGAGGCTTATCTGCGCTGATTGGTCCAATGATAACCCATTTTGTTGTGACTGGTCGACTGTTCAGCGCGATACAAAGAGAAACACCCAACCACGTTATGAAGTAGCCAGGGTTCAGAGCAATCTTAACCCTAATCCCAGGTAATAGCAACGACACACATTCAGTATTGATTCACACATGGGCAAAAGTTGAACAACAGGTATTCTGAAAATTGACCACGCTATGTATGTGTTGAACAACTGCTGGTGGTTGTTGTAATGACAAACAGCAGAGAATCGTGAGTTCAGGAACTCCTTGTGTCGCATTTTCAGAATGGTTTTGGATGTGATATGTGAATAGCCAGCCTGGTCTCACAAGGAAATGTAAGTATTTTACGTTTTGTCAGTTTAGAGGTTAGGTTAGTCTTACGAAAATGTCCGATTTTTAAAGAGGCGTGACACCTAACCCCAACCGTCATTAGGGGATGAGGAAATAGTACTGTAGATCGTACAAATTCATACAAATTAACCACTAAATTAGCCACTAAATCAAAAAGTTATGAATAGCAGTGAGATTTTGTTGGAATAGCCCATAAAAATTTTACCTGAGAGATATAGCACAAGCACTGATCTATGATAGATGATTATAAGTCGCATTGAGCAACTTATAATTCAGTTTTTGAGTAATGTTTTAGTTTTGGATTGGTTTCTTACATTAATATTTAGTAAATATACTGTAAGTTAAAATCTTGCCAGTGTTGCCGGTTGAAACCTAAATTGGTTTTAATGTCTTAAAGTGTATGGAAAGAGTCTTAAAAAAGGTCTTAAAATGTATTGAATATCACTCTGATTTCTTATATTCTCATAGGTTCTGTAGGAAGGAGAAAGAAACACTTATGTACAGGATCTGGAGGTAGAAGAAACTGGTATAAACCGTGTAACAGTTTCTGAGAAAGTCCCATACATTACTTGTAGCAGTCTTTGCTGATCCTTCCTTTATTAACAAATGGCTGGCGAATCCCGCATTGCAGCGTAGGTTATTGTAATAATCATCAGAAAAATGACAGGAACGAACACAGCACAAGGCATACAGTGGTATTGTTGTGAGTATTGACTTTAACTCTTTATTCCCCACAGCCGCATCTCTGGCCATCTCAGTGATAGTAATCTTCACGTCATGATCAATCCCATGATCTCTTGACCTCCACTAGTGTTTGAAGGGAATCGCACGTTCACATTTTACTGGGTCCAGCAATTTATATATAAGGCCATGACGCATATCAATGTCGATACAGGTAAAAGATCCAAACACAGAACGATTCATTCGTTCGACTCTTTCATTGTAGAATCAGTAGTTTTAAACACGGTGCACTTTCAGATCTAAACCTCAGCTGGATGTTTTCATTCACTTAGAGCTGCCCGACACACTGCATGGAAGGTCATTTACAAAAACCCATAATAGGAGCTCTTTAATTATTCTACTTCAGAATTTCACGTTATTTAATTTATTGTTTAATATTTAACTATTATTAGTAATTTCTGAGCAAATATTTTACAATAAAGAAATTGTTTTCTGGTCGTCACGGTGGTGCAGTAGGTAGCACGATCGCCTCACAGCAAGAAGGTCGCTGGTTCGAGCCCCAACTGGGTCAGTTGGCATTTCTGTGTGGAGTTTGCATGTTCCGCCCGTGTTCGTGTGGGTTTTCTCCAGGTCCCCGTTTTTCCCCACAGTCTCAAGATATGCGGTATAGGTGAATTGAATAAGCTAAATTGGTCATAGTGTATGTGTGTGAATGCAAGAGAATATGGGTGTTTCCCAGTGTTGGGCTGCAGCTGGAAAGGCATCCGCTGCGTAAAACAAATGCAGGATAAGTTGGTGGTTCATTCCGCTGTGTCGACCCCTGATTAATAAAGGCACTAAGCCGAAAAGAAAATGAATAGATAAATTAATTTGTTTACTAATAATAATCCCAACAAATACAAATAAATTTTTATTTAATTCTTATTCTGATTTAAATTCTTAAATCAAGATGGATTAAACTGAGCCACTTGAGTTAACAAGTCTTGATTTCAGAAAAAAAAATTGAAGTGAGTTTTTGGTTAAAATGAGTACAAATATCTGCAGCTGGGCCAAAAAAATACTTAACTTAATCTAAAGAGAAAACAAGATTAAGTTCCTTACCCCAATGACAGATGTGCTTGTTTTGAGCATAAAACAAGATTAAACATCTTGATTTAAGAACTAGGAAAACAAAATGAAAACACTTAGTAATAAAATCTCAGAGCAAGAGCTGCATAACAATTTTATAAAAAAAGTTATTACTTTTTGTTATAAAAAAAATTTCCACTTTGAGGTTTTGAGGTGAGGCAAAAAACAAAAAAAGGACATAATTCTGCAGTGCTTGAGCCCATTGCAGAGGTTTCAGCAGCCAAAATACAAGAGGATGAAGTGTGGGGCCAGCCCTGCCTAAAGAAAAAAAGTAGGAGAGCGAGAAATGATTATGCTCGTATATCACTGCGCTAGGCTTCTCTTGCTCTTGGCTCGGCTCTCCTTCCATTCAGGAGTGAGCTGTAATGATCCCGGGGGGCCCTGGGCCAATGGATGTTTAAAATTCTCTCCGGCTTTGACCTCTCGATCAACGCCTTCTTTTAACAAGGGCCCTGAGCGGGGACACGGGCTCCCATTCATCATCTTGCTGCTTTTCGTGAATATTTCAGAGGCTGTAAAGCAGCTCCTTTTCAGAGAGCACTGTCTTACCGACTCCCTGAATGACAGAGGAGTGTCCAATAGCAGCTAACTCATCACATGGGTCAGAGCTGGACACAACGGTGTAAATTTGCCATGGTCTTCATGAATATGTTTTGACTGAATCATTATGTGAGCCATGAGTATCCGTGCTGTGGGCTACTATTAATATTGAAGACTGAAGCAGTGCTTGTGGCTTTGTCTGCAGTTAATGTCCACTAGTTTCTTCTATCTTGTACTTTCCGCCCCCTTAGAAGGAAGACGTCTACCCTCATGCTGCCTAATATCCGAGCAAGACTGACCTTTTACGATAACTTTTGGTAAATTTACAGAAATCCAAACATGGCTGTGTAATTTAAGCAAGCCGAGCGCGCGACCCCTACATTTCCTGAGGGAAGGTGTAGAATGACATTGCAGGTTAGCAGTAACTTATCTCTCCATCCTGTAGGGAGCAGAGTGATATACATCCACGACACGCACTGCAGAGCGCATTCATTCATCACCTGCATAGAAATTCAGCTCACACTGAGCGAGAGCGTCTCTGCTCAACTTTATCCATAGATCAACGTCACAAAGCCTTTGACTGAGGCTCCCAAACTCTCCGTTGCTAGTTTTCCAGAGGGTTCCCACTGCTCCGATTGACGGACGCTCATGCCTTTGTTTGCTAAAAGTGATCCACTTGTTGTTTTATGACTTCAGGTCTGAATTTGCCCTCAGACTTGGGTGATTTTTAACAATTACGAGTTTGTTGGTGCAGCATTAGTTCAGAGGTCTTCAATCCTGTTTCTGAGCATCTCAGGCACAACCAGTTTCAGCACAGTTGCCTGGAAGTTTGTAGCAAAGCCTAAACATTAAATATATAGCTTCTTTATTGGCATTTATTGTTCCATGAAGAACCTTTAATATCATTGGATCTTTCCCTTTTGCCACAAAAAGCTTCTTTAAAGTGCAAAGAGAACCCAAAGTTCTTCAAAGTTGTGCATACTGTGAGAAAAATGTCTCTAAAGAACTGTTACCTGAATGGCTATTCATGGACCCAAAAACAGATCTTCTTCTATTACATTATTGCAAAATGCTTAGATTGGACTGTGGGTAAAAAGTAAAGGATGAATTTAGGGATTGAATTAGGGAAACTCAAGTAGTATAGGGTGACCACTATATTTCAGTTTTCAAACAGGACTGGGGCATAAATACTTAACAAATGTGTTCACAACCATGAAACGATGTTACTGAACTTCAATACATAAAGTAACAACATCCTTTCCATTAATTTTCTGGCCCTCAACAATAGAATAGTAACAAAGGTTTCCCTCACTGGCCACTTTATTAGGTACACCTGTCCAACTCGTTAACATAAATTTATAATCAGCCAATCACATGGCAGCAATTTAGGCCTGTAGACATGGTCAAGATGATCTGCTGCAGTTCAAACCGAGCATCAGAATGAGGAAGAACGTTAATTTAACTGACTTTAAATGTGTCATGGTTGGTGGTGCCAGACGGGCTGGTCAGAGTATTTCAAAAACTGTTAATCTACTGGGATTTTCACGCATAACCATCTCTAGGGTTCAAAGAGAATGGTCTGAAAAATAGAAAATATCCAGTGAATGGCAGTTCTGTTAATGCAAATGCCTGGTTGATACCAGAGGTCAGAGGAGAATGGCCAGACTGGTTTGAGCTGATAGAAAGGCAACAGTAACTCAAATAAGCACTCGTTACAACCAAGGTATGCAGAAGAGCATCTCTGAATGCACAACACCTCCGACCTTGTGGCAGATGAGCTTCAGCAGCAGAAGACCACACCGGGTGCCACTCCTGTCAGCTGAGAACAGGACACTGAGGTTACATTTTGCGCAGGCTCACCAAAATTGGACAATAAAAGATTGGAAAAATGTTTCCTGGTTCTGATGAGTCTTGATTTCTGCTGCGACATTCGGGTCAGACTTTGACATCAACAGAATGAAAGCATGGATCCATTCCGCCATGTATCAATGGTTCAGGCTGCTGCTGGTGATGTAATGGTGTGGGGGATATTTTCTTGGCACACTTTGGGCTCATTAATACCAACTGAGCATTGTGTCAACGCCACAGCCTACCTGATTATTGTTGCTGAACATGTCCATCCCTTTATGACCACAGTGTACACATCTTCTTATGGCTTTTTCCAGCAGGATACCACTCAATGTCATAAAGCTTAAATCATGTCAGACTGGTTTCTTGAACATGGCAATGAGTTCACTCTACTCAATGGCCTCCCAAATCACCAGATGTAGTAGAACATGAGATTTGCATCATGGATGTGCAGCTGACAAATCTGCAGCAACTGCATGATACTATTGTGTCAATATGGACCAAAATCTTTGAGGAATATTTCAGTACTTTGTTGAATCTATGCCACAAAGAATTAAAGCAGTTCTGAAGGCAAAAGGGGTCCAATCCAGTACTAGTAAGGTGTACCTAAAGTGGCCATTGTATATATATATATATATATATATATATATATATATATATATATATATATATATATATATATATATATATATATATATATATATATATATATATATATATGTATGTATATATATATGTATATATATATATATATATATATATATATATATATATATATATATATATATATATATATATATATATATATATATATATGTATATATATATATATATATATATATATATATATATATATATGTGTGTGTGTGTGTGTGTGTGTGTGTGTGTGTGTGTGTATATATATATATATATATATATATATATATATATATATATATATATATATATATATATATATATATATATATATATATATATAAATGTATAAATATATAAATGTTTAGCATTTACCACCCTTTAAATGACACTTTTCAACAGATTACAGTTAAATGAAAAAAAAAACATGCTGCCAATTTGGGCATTTGAATAAATTCAACTTTTCACATTGCAGCAAAACATCTTTCAGGAATGCTATTAATTCTGCAGGATGTTACAAGTTTAAAGGACATCAGTTCTTCTGCCACTTCTGTAGCAACCAGTGGCAACATACTCTGTCCTTTATAGGATTTTAATTCAGTCCTGCATGATTCCTGCAGGATCCCTCTACATAAAGCCAAAATCCCACAGGATTCCTGCAGAATTAATTTGTAGGGAAAGCTACAACCATTATTTTTTTTCTTTCCATTTATATGAAAAAGGAGGGAAATTATTGGCTTAATGACCAGCAAAAATTCGGGTCCCATGGCCAAACCAGTTGAGATATAGCTATATCTATTTAGTTTTAGGGTTGAAGATAAACTCATCAGGCCTCCAGCTCAGGTTTGGACACCACTATGTTAATCTCAGTTTCAGACAATGTCTGATCCCCTGATACATACGGCACAAAAAAAATAGAAAACACTTCAGGTCATTGAATTCTACAGGATTTCAAGAAGTCATTTTGCTTGTGTTCATTATAGTCAACCTGTAATCAAAACCAGTCCCCCTCATATGGAAGAAGAAGCTGTTGAGTTTACAGTTGTGACAATGAGCACTTCTGAGGATCAACACTGAATATTTGCAGTGTTCACACCATGTCATAATGACTGTCATTTCAAAATGACAACATCTGATTTTCATCTCACAGTTATTCACATCTTCAGAATTACTGTATGTATTTCTATGGGAATAGTATCAACGTCTAAACATAATGTCTCAATGAATCTGCAGAAGCATTTTTCAGAAAGAAGACAGAGACCTTGTGTAGGGTCAGTTATGACGTGATTTACTGTGTAATGACTTTTCAAAATGGCGGCCATTATTATACTCGCCCCAAAGTGCTCTTTGGGGTTGGATTTACTCCATTTGCAGCACAGCATATACATTTGCAATTGACTTTTTCTAAAGGAAGCAGAGCAACGGCTTTCCTAGACTCTGCCTATCAATCTGTCTTTAGGAATATCCTTTAATGCCAAAAGCTTTCATTTCTTACAGTACTGTGTATACCGGTGACATCTCAGATTTTGATTTATGTGAAGGGTGGTCTAATCATTTAGCAGCATGGAGTCCGTCATGGACTTTGGTGAGATTGAGATACATGTGGTCATTGTGGTATATTTCATTTTCTAAGTAGGTTTACTGTCATTCTGGGTTACTGTGGCAACATATCATCACATAACGCTCCTCATCAAGAAAAAAAAACACTGAAGTAAACTGTAGTTGTACTTTATTCACCTTGAAGAATTCTTCTTAGTGGAACAGGCTGTTAAAATAAGTCAAACACACTGATGCTAACCACCATTACATATTATCACTACTAAACTGTAGTTCACCTTTGAGTATTACAGTTCACGGCAGTGGTCTGGCTCACACTGCTAACATCTGGACATCAGAGCAGATGGGACTGATATGATAATGGTACGTAAACTGGGCCATGGGGGAAAATTCATTTTCAAAAGCATTTGCATTTGTTTCCAGCAAATAGAGGGATCTACTGGTTGCTGGTTTGATTAAATTCCAGATGAAATCCATGTCCGCATGTTAAACTTCACAATGCATGCATTATATCCATAAGTTTTGCCTTTGTGTAGGGCACTAACACTTACACCTAACCTCATCTGGCATGAGCAGCGGTATGATTTATTCTTTGCATTAACGGTTGGTGCCATGTGTGTCCTTGTAGAGGAATTTGTGGGACTTATCAGAGAGCAGGACATAAAATCGTGCTTCGTATTGGCGATTGACATCATCAAGCACAACAGAGCAGCAGAGCAGGTCACACCGTGTGTTGTTACTGACAGGAGATTGATGACGCTCCCTTTAGCGAGATCTTCTTTAGTCAGAAATCACAGAGAGTTTAGTAATTCACACTGACTCTGAATATAAAGTGAATTGCTAAAGTATATCTCTCTGGGAATATATAACCTAACATGTCATAATGATGCATTGACTACCTCTGAAAATATTTCAATATGTGACTAAAGCTATTTGAGAAATAGTTGTCGCACAGGTAAGTTGTCTCAAGGGCTATATATCAGGGGCTATAAGGGCTTGCATCAAACATCAAATTACGCACTGCAGTGGTTTGGGATTTAAATTTTAAAAACCTTATTCATTTTAGATTTACCCACACACACTGAATTATTAAAACAACACATGTAATGTAATAACAAATGGTTTTAAACATTTGTGAGTTTCTGATGTTGAACACAAAAGTGGATATTTTGAAGAATGTTTGCTGCCCCCCTTGATTTCCATAATAAGAAAAAGATACTGTAAGGATGGTCTCTCCATAATATCAGACCCCAAGAACTGCTGTGGTATTCCAGGAGAGTTGTCATGCATTAAAACAATAAACTTTCTAATATAAGAAAAAGATCAGCTATAGGAAACCAGTACTCAACTGTCTCGGTCATGCATCCTGAGTCCCTCTCTCTGCCCTCGACTTTACCTTCTCCACCAGAGCCGCTCACTCACATTCCACACAGAATGTACAAGTTTTTAATATGGCGTATCTTGTGGATCTTCATGTTTAGTATCATTTTCACTCTCTATGGGACTAATTATGAGATCACTTCCAAAAAAAATCACCACTATTTATTTCTACAGTATTTAAGACTAAAATTATTTTCCATAATTTGTTTTGTACATCTGACCTTTGTTTTAATTTGTTGTCATTTACTGATGTCATTTACTTAAGTTAAGAAATCCCAATTTTGATTGAAAAGATCAGAAACAAAAATAATGTTTTTTGAACCATTAATTCCCCAAAAAGATGTATTACTTATCTTAATGTCAGTATTATTCCAAACATTAAAATGTTTTGTGGTGTGATAAATTATGGTTGTAAATCAGTTTCCAGGCTAATAGAGCTTGTTGGTGGAATTTAGCTAATTTAATAGATAATTTCCAGTGGAGTATTTTCATTTTATTAAAAAAGAAAGGCTACTAATCTTGTTAAATATATTGTTAGGAGTAAAATACCACAGAGAGTCACAATTATAAACATGAGATGGGCGTGGACTAGGGGTAAACGTGACGTCCATATTGGGTGTGGGTCACTGATCAATGACGTGTTTAGGTATTTAAATTCTCCTCAAGTGAGTTAACAAATTTTTCTGAATTCTGATTATTAGTTAGTTGTAAAATAACAAAAACCTCGTATAAACCTAATAAAAGGTCCAGTTACCATAAACTCGAGAGGACCTCTGTTCTGTGCCAAACACTTTGTCGGCATCAAAAACACAGGACATGTTTAGATTCAAGGATCTGTGTAGCTTCATTTAAACTAGCTTCCCGCGATAATTTGCTAAAGTCAGTTTGAATGATTTATATTGATGCATTTTATATCACGTTAGTCTTTTTAATGTGCAGTTCTGCTGTGTTCATCTGAAGCGTGTCCTTCCTGACACTTGTTTTGGTTTGGCCATCAACAGGGGACGCTTGCGCGCTGCAAATACAGCTCTCAAACCACTGAAGTGTCTATACGCTTCATAAAGAACTTGCAGCTTTAGCCTACTGAACAATCATCCGGACACAATGTTTGTGCATTCTCAAAGTATTTTATTGACATCCTATAACTAATTTTACTTAGTTTAACCAAATTTACGCAAACTTATAAGTCAAACACCACGCCAGTGTTTCAATTTTACTCGTTTTAATAGATTTCCCCCAAAACAATACGTAAACATTGTGTAGAGTGTTGTGAAACTGTTAAAAGTTCATTTAGGGACTTTTTTTTACGTTACAAAAGTCATATTTGTTGGTCATGTCCACTTGAAAGTGAAGAGCATTGACAGGCGAGTGAGGCAACATAAAGCGCACATGTATTTCATTTGCAGAGGATTACGCTCGTGACATCTAATCGTTCAGGCTCAGATGGACGTGAGGTCCACAAACAGCAGCACGTGAAGTGGGACAGCGCTTAGTCTGTACTTTAACACGTTATGTAGTTTATTTAACCTTTAGCAGTAATTTAATTTGAGCCTTGTGTCTACCAGGACATTTGTCTTTACTTTACATGACATGTAAGGACACCATGGTCACTTTTCTTGATTTGGAAATTAATTTCAAAGCTCACATCATTTCTCTCATAAAAATGCATTAGAGGAATAAAATAGTTTAAGCTGCAGTTTGGACTGATTTGTACAGACGAGCACAATGTTGCTGATGATTATCATGCTGTGCCTATCCAGTGCAGAAGGTAAGACATTCTTTTTTTATTTTGTTTTTTTTAATTTATTTGGCTTTTTAAAATGTAATTTCATATAATAACCTGCATAAAACTGTCCAGGTGGAGATGGACTTTTTGTGGCCACAATTGAAAGTCATGTCTGTGAGGGAATGAGCTGAAAGACCTCTAAAAGTTTGCATTAATACAACTTATTTGCATATTAAAATTGTAACCTGTGCTGTGAACTTTATTGGATATAACTTTTGGTAAGTGCACTTAAGCTGAGCACATTAATATAAATGTTACTTTGGCTCCATATGGGTATTAATGTTGCTTTGCATAAAAAATAAATTAGATTTAATTGCAATTTACTTATATAATTAACTGCGGAATGCAAATAGCTGCTTGGTTATTACTGTAAGTGGATTATTTAATAGAGGAATTAAAACTTTATCGCATGTGTTTTGAAGTCTGCGCCATGGCTTTTAATAGTGAAACTGTGAGGAGGGAATTTTGCTCGAATTGTCTTCATTCACGTTGAATAAAACCCTACTTGGAAGGCTCATAATTTGAACTTGATATGCTCTGGAATTTTAGTAATGCCAAAAGCAGCAATGTTGAAATTAGAGAGTCTGACAAATAGGCTTGTCATCACTGCAGAGGCTCAGTCCTAGTTTGAGCTGTGCAAACTCAGTCACGTTTGGCCTAATGTTCTTAGACACTGCACTGACACTAGTCCATTTTCCCCCTCAGGCTCAGCCATTAACCTACTTTGAAACATCACTTTCACATATGAGATTCAAACATATTGTTTATCTTTTTATTTCGGCAAAAGTCAATAGGAGGCCAGTTGAATGATTTACCACATGGATTAGTGTCCTCTAGAACAGTGGTTCCCAAAGTGGGGGTCACTTGGTGATCTCCAAAAATCGAATTAATTTAATTAAACTAGTGAAATTAACCTACAGAAGAAATATAAAATAGTTACATAAAAAGCCATCAGCCTTTAGTTTTTTTGCGACCCCTGGGGTGATTACGTTAAATTAAAGACACAGCAATAGTGTCAGATGCAGCAGATTGATGTTATGGCTTCAGGTTAAACTTTCTGACACTTTTACAGCACTCGCGTATATTAAAAATAAATTCAGGCCATAACTAAACATGGTGGATGGTCTCCGAGTGGCATTCTCTAAAATTAAAGGATCAATAGACTTGGGCCTAATGGTATGTGTGCACTGTTGTGTGCAAGCTTTATATATTTATTACCACCTCAGAGGATATTGAGGGTTGCGAGTCGCTGGCAATGTTATTTTGGGGGTTGCGAATTGAAAAGTTTGGGAACCCCTGTTCTGGAAAGTCAAACTGATTACTTTAATGTAAGTTTACGGTACTTTGAAATAATCCTAATACTTAATTGAAAACAGGCGTTGAATTGATACAGGATTCTGTATAAAAAAAAATCTTTAATTTTTTTCCATTCCTGTGGTTTAATTTTAAAAATGAATGTATTGTAATGCCTAAATGTCCCCTTTAAGCACTATAACATGTACTTATGGTTTTAAATTTTAGGTTGATCAACATTAAGTGTTGATGTAAGAGCTGTGCATGGGAACTTTTACATAAAAATAAATAGAAATGATTACAAATCATATGCATAAATTGAAACGTTAGCACTTCTATAAACACAAAAGTTATTGTACGCCACTTATTTTTATGTCTTCAAATAAATACTTTAGCTTTCCAAGTGCTGGGTTGCTGCTGAAAAGGCAGTCGCTGTGTAAAACGTTTGATGGATAAGTCAACAGTTTATTCTGCTGTGGCGACCCCTGATTAAATAAAGAGACAAAAGAAATTTAATGGAAATTTAAGGAAATTTAATGAATGAGTGAATAAATACTCATGTAAAAGCATGTACATACAATATTTTCTAGTTTATTTTTTTAGTAATAAAGTGTGTTCTCTTTCATAGCTTTCAGTCTTTGACTGAAACTCAATTTAAAAGGCACCTATTTTACCCCTTTTTTTAAGATTTAAGATGAGTCTTTTGTGTCTCCAGGATGTGTCTGTACAGTTTCAGCCCAAAAAACCCATCAGATTATTTATCATAGCTTTCAGATCATTGGAATATTTTGCTCTAAACACGATTATCTGTTTTTGTGGCCTGTACCTTTAATGCTAGTTCTCCCCGCCTACCGTTCCCACATACCTGTTAAAGTGTCTCAGTCTCTGGCTGCATCAGATAAACTGCCAGTGACAGACATGAAGGAAGCAGATCTCACGTAACGCTCTGAGAAATAATACAGTAAGGACTTTCCCAATGATTATTTGATGTATTTGTTGTGGAGTTAATTCAAGCCTTTCGATGAGTCACATACAATGTTGTTACGAAGTTCACATGCACACACACAGTGCTAGCGTTTAACTTTGCACTGTTTTTGCACGCAAATATGACAGGATCCACGTTAATATCCACTGCTGTATGGATATCCGTTATGTTTATTTACAAAATAAACCTGATTTAACATCCACAAACCGGGATTGAAGCGTTTTCTTTTATAATTGTACTGACATGCAGCTGCAGTGATAAAGACAGTTTAATCGCTGTAATTTATTACAAACATGCCCTGTTTAAAAATGTTTTAAACTTGTAAAACTCATTCTTGAACACATTTTATAATGATTGACGATCACAGAGAGCCAAACAGATATTTTAATTCCGGTTACTTTGTGCACATACTGTCTTGTTGATATGATTATACATGTTAGATATGGTAATACCCAGCTGTCAATCAAATCAGTAGGCGAGGAAACTGCACTCCTACCTTTGCGGTGGGCCTCAGAATGGAAGGGATTTGGATCCTATTTTAAATAAAAAAGAGACATTGTCTTTATATCACTCCAATATGACTGTGGACACGCTCTACCTAAACACAGTTCTGTCTTAACAGCTTCAAAAAGATGATTTTTACCATAGGTGCCATTTAAAGTTGTTTTTTCATCATAGAAAACCAATATAATGTACAATGCATTATTACATTATAATATATATTTAAATACTAACAAAAATAACCATGTTTTAATTAAATTGTTTCGCTGCACAGCACAGTGCATTGGATTTTTTTTTTCTTTGGAATAGCAATCATTTTCACATATCAATATGACACTCAGACCAGCATTTGACAAACTCCTCCAAAAACGCACAGCATGTCAAGATCAACCTTCAGCTTTTCAATGCTGCAATCAGAAGGCAGTGTAGCCCTTGCCGCCTGTCAGAAGGTAAAGGTTAAAGCATCTCTCCCAGATGAGTGATTTGACAAGATGCTTGTCTGGACACAGTACACCTGATCAGAGTGATGTTGACTATTTTTGCCTCCCCAATGCGTTGCTTTATTCCAAACCATCCAGCACCAATGGAAATGTGTTTTTTGGTGTTACTGAAGTAGCAAAAACATTTTGTGGGCTTGACATCTATGGAAATGTTTTCTGAAAAGATTATAGACCAGCACACTGGGGAGAGGTTCAAACAGTAATAGAATGATAGGTTTTTGCTGACAGGTTTAGACCAATCTCCTTTTTTTTGTACTCTGACTTTGAATGAGAAAGGAATGCCATAGCAAATGACTCTTCTGAAATACAACTCTGCAATATAGAAAGAGCAGTAGTGCTGAGATTTTGCAGTCTGGAACATAAAACCCCCCATTTTGATAGCATATTTACCAAGCATAATGTTGTGTGAAAGTAACCTTGCCTTTTCCGTGTTTTTGAATGAAAGCTTTCATTACGGGTTCTCATATAGAGGAGTCAATCACTAATGGCGGGATGCATCTCAGATTTGTTGGATAGAGTTAGGAACAGGAAAATATGCAAATAATAAAATGCAACTAAGCATTCAATCATGCATAATTAGAATTGGAAAATAGATATGCTTATTAACTTTCTAATGAGTAATTTTTTTCTAAAAGATTGCATATCCAATTAAACATGTTCATCTAAATTAAGCTAAACCTCAACAGGTTGTCTGATATACTTTAAATATGATGTCAATGCAGCAATTAACAGCATGGGAGGAGCTTACCAATGTTTTTGTGCAATGAATTATTGACTGGTAATAATAATAAACCATTCAATTACAGAATTGTATTTTATTTTTGGTTGAACTATTTTTATTATTATACATTTTAGCAGACATTCACTTGTAAATAATTTTTTTTTAAATATAAAAATTAAACTTACATTTTAACGATTAGACATGAAAAAAAAACCGTCATAAAAATAATAATTATACAAACAAAAAGTAATTCCCCCCATCCCCCACCCACCAGTGCTGTCCAGTTTTAAAAGTAGGTACTGTACTAAAGCAGGGGTGCTCAAACTTAGCCCTGGAGGGCCGGTGTCCTGCAAAGTTTAGTTTCAACCCCAATCAGACACACGTGGGCTAGCTGATCAAGCTCTTACTAGGCATTTCTAGAAACACCGATGCTGGTGTGTTGAGGCAAGTTGGAGCTAAAATCTGCAGGACACTGACCCTCCAGGACCAAGTTTGGACACCCCTGTACTAAAGGCATAGTAAACATATTAATCACAAGTTTGTTGAGAGGAAATAAAGGGGGACTCATTTTTTTTCAAATAACAAAACCTTGACTATTAGGGTAAATACATCCTCATGTACAGTAGAGGTGAATGAGGTGCAGAAAACCTGACTTAAACTTGCTCAGAGAAAAGCTGTTGTTATCAATCATTGTTTACTTCACTAAATCAGGTTAATGGTGAGGATTTGTGAAGAAATTTCATGCTCCCTTGTAAAAGTATTTTGTAGTATTTTCAAAATCCAATATTTTATTTTGATACATTTGTGGCTGCTGTATTTTGTAGTTTAGTTTAATACACTAAAAATTGAAGTACTTTGTATTTTATCTTAAAATACAATTCAATGTATTTTTTCCCATCCCTGATGGTACTACCATCTCTAAGACATCTTTTCAGAAATGAGTCCAGATACATGGGTAACGCAGTTAGAAATGTTAGACTTCATGAAATCTCTTATTTGAAGATATCTAAAGAAGTGATTCGAAGGACTACTGAATTTCTCACACAGCTGCTAAAATGTGCATTTTATTTTTGGTTCTGTTTCTCTACTTAATATCCAATCATGTCCCTGAAACAAAATCAGCCCTGATTTAGACATGCACTCTAGGGGCCACTAGAGTCATTTACTTGAAAATTCCATTAATATTTCATAAGTAGTACTTTTTGTTATACTAATATAATCCGATTAATTTTGTTTAAGGAATGAAGGTTGTGGAGTTGTCAGATGACCCAAGATCCATGTCCCCTTTTGCTGTTCTCCCAAGTGTGAACTATCAAATCATCAATGCAGACTACCTCCTCCTCAGAGAGACAAGTCAGGACGTAATGGACAACTCAAGCCTGCGGGCACAAAGACAACCTTTCATCCTGACTGGACTGAATGGCCAGCCAGCCATCAATGTCAGCTTTGGTTCCATGTCTTTGGAGCAGTCTATACCATTGCATATGATCCACACTGGCCCCAGGATCCGAGCGTTTATATTGGCCCGTCAGGTTCGATCATCTACGCCTGCCTTGTATGTGTTGTTTTATGCAACCGGCAATAGGGATGATACGAGCGAGGGGCCTATTCAAAATGTCCCAGGGCAGAACGAAGGAGGGTATATGTGTGTTACTCTATACGCCTTTTGGGAATCTAAAGAAATCCGGGATAGCTGCTCTATTTCGGCAGATGGAGGTTTCTGCTTGGTGCACCTAAGGCCCGAGCCATCATGGTTCAACCCTGCAGGAGGCAGGTCCAGTTGGGAACAGAGAGGTGATCAAAGAGGGAATGTTGCTGAACTTTATTACCAAATTAGACCCAGTCCCAGTGGTCAATGTGTCCCGCAAGAAAGCAAGATAAGAAGGGGTCCACAACATGGTGAGCTAGGACGGCAGGTGTATGGAACCTCCATGAAGAAGATTGGGACTGTAAACCTACTGCGATCACCTCCAGGAAACCCCACATTTATGCGTTTGCGCCTTGGAGGAGCTGTGATCATCCAGACGTCCTCAAAACCACTGAAGACCACAGACACTGCCACTTTCTATGTGTTCCTATCAAGCACATCACCAGTGGAACATTTCATTCTGAGGTAGGTTGAATTAATCTTTTTTTTTATGTGTCATTTTTTAAATGGACGTTTTTTTCCTAAAATATTGTACCCACCAAGGTTATGATAGTTTTGGATGTTTAAATGAGTTTTATTTTGATACTATTTTAATGTCTTCGGTTAGGTTTAGATTGATTCGTTTAATGGCTTTGTAAGTTTTAGTTTAGTTTTTTATTTTGTGAAAACATTTCTATTTTCGACCCTGACACTGAAAGAATTGGTCATGCTTTTGTCACATCTCGATTAGATTTCTGTAATTCACTTTTTGGGGGTCTACTAGCTACAGTACTTCTCTTAAAACATTACAGCACATTTAAAACTCAGCTGCACTCGTGCTGACACACACAATGCCACACTGTCACATACTTCAACAGCTTCACTGGCTACTGGGCAAGCCACAAAATGATTTTAAAACCCTGATTTTAGCATATAAAACGCTTCATGGTTCTGCTTCTGGTTACATCTGTCATTTGGTGACTGTTTCTTCTTCTTCTCGCTGTTTATGTTCTGCATCGGGTTGCAGACTCAACAATATGGGAGGTAGGGCAATTGTGGCATCTAAATTATGAAATGCTTTACCGACAACCATTAGGAATGCCAGTTCCCTGTACTGTTTTAAGAAGTATTGCTTTTTGCTATTGCTATTTTTTAGTATTGCTTTTAATCTATGAGGACTTCTGTCATTTTTTACCATTAGGTATTTTATGTTTTTTTTTATTGTTGAAAAGCGCATTACAAATAAAATGTATTATTATTATTATTATTATTATTTTTTTTTGTTATTGTTATTGTTATTATATATATATATATATATATATATATATATATATATATATATATATATATATATATATATATATATATATATATATATATATATATATATTTTTTTTTTGTATAATATATATTTTGTATATTTAGTTTAAGTTTACAGAACACGTCCTGTGTCAACCAGGGCAAAGTTCATCTTAGTAATAAAAATAAAATAATTGTTTAAACAGACACTGAATCCATTACCATTTAGATGCAATTAATAAAAGTAAAACATATTAAGCATTCTGACAATCTTTTTATATTAAAGATCATACTGCACTTTATATGTAGTTAAACATGGTAGTTGACATTTTTTGGCAAAAGTAGAAAAGTTAGAATATTATTTTATATTTATATTTATATTTTTGTATTTGTATTTGTACTTGAGAGAGTTCCGGTTACGCCACTAAGAGGATGACAGCCTAATTTTCTAGAACCCTGACGGTTTTGTAAGATAACCCTTAAAAATTAGATTTTGTAAAATCTTGGGAATATTGAAAGCAACAATGGAGAAAGGGGCCTTCACGAGGAGTAAGACAATAACATGTGTGGTAGAAAATGAGCCTGAAACCAGCAAGATAATAGAAGCTGCTCTCCGACATCAGCTCATGGTCAGTCTGCGGTGCATTCTTAATGAACTTCGTGAGTTCAGACATGATAATATGGAACAGTTTTACGAAATAAAAAAGGAATTAAAAAGAACAAATGGTTGGAGGAAGAATCAGAGGAAAGAATCGACAAAACTGAGACTGTGATGCTAGTCAAACGCCTGACACAGCGCCAAGCTATCCTGGAAGCCTGAGTGGTCGACCAGGACGAAAGTGAGACCCATAGAGACGATTTAAGAATCTAAGGTATACCTAAAGATAAAAAAGGCACAAATATGATTGAGTTTTTGAACAACTTTCTGAAAAATGCATTGGGATCAGTATTTGTTATTTGGGAGAGGTAATGTTAAGGTGTTTACTGTATAGACCATTTTATTGTGGTCACGTCATTGGCCTATGAACATTTCCTGTTTCTATCAAACTATACTGTAACAAAAGGCAATTCAACATTAACAATGTTAAAACAGCGATCATAACAATTTTTATCAATATTAGGCTTTCTTATTCTCGGAAGCTATACTGTAGGAATTAAAAAATGTAAAACAGGAAACACATTGGGACCATTGTTTTTGTTTACATCCCTCAAAATGGTCTATATTGGTTATGAAGGGTTAGGCTGGGTAGTAAACAACAAAAATAAGATTAAAAGTTACCCTAAAGTTATTACATTTAATGTTATTGGGATTTTAAACCGAGCTAAGAGAAGTCAAATATTGATGAATGAAAAGGGAAAATGCAGAGATTGTGCTATTGCAAGAGACACGTCTCACACCAGTGCAACATGAGAAGTTAAAGAGAATGGCATTCTGCAAGGTGTATTATTTTTCTTGTAAGTTAGACCATCGAAGGGGAGTAGTAATTTAAATATCACAAAAAATATAATTTAAGTATCTATCAGAAATTTCAGACAAGGAAGGGAGATATATAACAGTTACAGGGTAAATAGATGATATTATTATAACTGTATGTAATGTCTATAAATTTGCACTTGACTGATGAGTTTGTCTGTAAAAGCACATCGACAGGTGTTTCTCTAAACAGCCGCAGGTCAGATTTTCCACCACAGAATGAGTGCTTATTAATTCTGAAAATTATCATTTATTTTTGTTTATTATTATTTTATTTCAGTTAGTTTTATGTTGACTTTTTTTTAGTTTCATTTAGTTTTTGTTTTTTTTTAATTTATTGTGAATTAACTTTTATTTCAGTTTTCTTTTTTTTTTTTTAAGGTTTTAGTCTTATTTTTATTATTCATTCACTACAATACAGTGCATCAAAATGATTAAATTAGGAAATAAATGAGGAATTAAATGAATTTAATCCATTTTGGAATACGCCTGTAACATAAAAAAAAAAAAGTGGAAAAAGTGAAGCGCTATGAATACTTTCCGGATGCACTGTAACCTTGGTACTAACTTTCATATGGTTAAAATATTGACTTTCTTCTGTAGAGCACAAATAAAGACATTTTAAAGTACTAGTTTTGCCTGTGGGAGTTTGTGGGGTCTAAAACATTTTTTAATGAAAGAGGATACATGCGTTTTAAATAAAGAAGTTTGCTTTGCTACAAAGTATGGCATAGTCTGGTATATCTAACCTGGCATTCTGGCTATAATCATTTCTCGTAATGCAATGTTGATAAACTGGATTAACTCTGTTCAGGATTATATAGTTTTCTCAGAAGGCACAACAAATATTTTTTTCCTGGAAGGGACTTTTGGTCAGGCCGAAAAAAATGAAGAGGAGGTGCGTTGTGGATTGAGATAGCGGCGTCCCATTTGGAAGGGTGGCACAGAGCCAACAGATGTGTCAAAT
Source organism: Danio rerio (assembly GCF_052040795.2). Taxonomy (NCBI): domain Eukaryota; kingdom Metazoa; phylum Chordata; class Actinopteri; order Cypriniformes; family Danionidae; genus Danio; species Danio rerio. Next base: position 19,698,370 of record NC_141041.1, read on the forward strand.
GCCCTAGAAGCCTAGTGCGAATTTAACAAGTATGCCACATTACAGTCATGCCACTTCAGAGCAGAGAGAACGTAACAGTCCCACTCAGTATACAGATTACCAAAATGTAATAACCTTGTGCCGGCTCAATTCACTTTTCCAACTGGAGGAGTTTCAAAGGCACTCTTCCATAAATGGCAAAATAATGGGGAAATTATTTGGCAGCGTTCATTTCTTAACACTGCATTGTTTGTGCGGCTTCTCTCCCCATAAATAATGCATCAACTTAATGGAGCAAGAAAACAAATACCTAATAACTACTTGAGTCCTTTGGGCAGAAGTGAACATATTACAGCTATCGTACAAAAACACACAGTGCAATCTGTTTTTCTAAGTCTGAACCCACAGCAACAGAGAAAGAACACATGAATGAGTCAAATTGCTTTTATAGCCATGTTTTGGACCAAAGGTATTGTTCTTTCCTGTATTGCGGAAGCTGTTGTTTTACTTTGAAGTTTGTTCTCGTTTGTTTTCAAGGCAAATGAAAATTGGCGGGGAAAATGTCCTCCGGAGCTGATGAGATAAATTGTATCCTGACCCATATTGTGAGCCAATCGTTAAATCCCAGAGTAATTAGTTTTTGGAGATTTTTGTCTGTTCCCAGAAGCGAGTATCTCTTTTTTTTTTTTTTGACTGTATGGCTGGACGGAGCTGAGACTTTGATTTGTGCTGATTATTTTGTGAAGTTGAAAAACCTAGCTTCTGACCTGAGATGTACATTTGACCGGCAGCTGAGCCCCATATACCACCTGAGCCCCCAATATCCACACTGCCCTTCGCTCGGCTCTGATAGGGTATACTTTGCCCTCGGCCCTGGCTCAAATGGACATTCGCTTTCAGCGTTAGCAGTAAAGTGAGGTGAAGGCTGGTATCCTGAAGAGATTGATTTTATCCAGGGAAAAATCTCTGCCCCACTTCACTACTCTCTCTAAGATTGAGTCCAGACCCCTGAGGTTATGATAGATAATCCACACGCTGATTGAAAATTAGTGAAGTCTTTAACCCTTCAGAGGTGTGCTCTCTTTTCACCAGAAAGTTTTTTCAACTGGAGGATGTCTGGATGACTGAGACAAACTCGGATACCTGCCAGACATATCAAGTTATGAAGTGCCTATGAACTAAACTATGATTTACACCATTTTTATAATATTTATATGTAATTTATATTTATAATTATATTTAGTTTGATTAAATACAAAATATTTTTACATAGCATGCATTCTGTGATAGTATGTAAAAATAAAAACTAAATCAATATAAATCTTATAAAAATACTTGCATAAATACTAAAATTATATTATATTATATTATATTATATTATATTATATTATATTATATTATATTATATTATATTATATTATATTATATTATATTATATTATATTATATTATATTATATTATTGTAACCCACCGGTCCTACTGCACCCAACCCAGTCTGAGTTGGGATCAAACCAGTGATTCATTATATGGGAGTCGATTGCTCTAACAAGGAGGCTAATGATCATGGCCTCTAGCGTCTGTCGCGAGAGCACCTCTTGAGGTCAAAGGAGTGAGGTTCACCTGCAAATGAATATTGTAAATTATAAACTAAAATTTGATTATTTATATATAAATAAATTAATTATTTGATTAAATAAATAAGTTATACAGATGTGGCTACTGAGAATGTGCGAATAAATAAACGTGTCCACATGCATTGCTGCTGTACAGCACAAGATGGTCTAGCACTTCGCTAGCTGGCTTATATTATATTATATTATATTATATTATATTATATTATATTATATTATATTATATTATATTATATTATATTATATTATATTATATTATATTATATTATAATATATTATATTATTATTAAACATGTAATCAGTAAAAAAAATACAATTGTTTTACTTAATGATTTCTGTTCTGCCTCACAAATTATTCATGTAGATCTTTAGTGAGGAATATTTAGTTGTGTTTATTTATTTATTTTTTTCATTTTTGAATAGACAAACTGGTGAACATGATGACAAATTATATATATATATATATATATATATATATATATATATATATATATATATATATATATATATATATATATATATATATATAAAAAATTATATATATATATATATATATATATATATATATATATATATATATATATATATATAATATTAGTATAATAATACAATTATGATGATGATAATCATTATTATTATTATCTTTTTCATGTTTTTTTATTTTTACATTTAATAGGGTATATGCAGAACTATGCAGAAGGACTTTTAATTTTGCAGGAACCTGGGTCAAGCGCTTTCGGTGAACTGAATTTGTTTTAAAAAAACTACAGCATTTAAGGTCTGTTTTCGTTAAAAATCAACAATCTGCACTGCCTGATTGATATACGATAGAAAGTGAGCCTTGGATTGTACACTAAGCACTGCATTAAATTCAATTTTCACACGCCATGTCTTTAAAAAATTATTTATTTTAACATTTATTTTACCCCAGTATTTTTAATGGTGTTTCTGCGCTCACCTGCTGACCATGACGAAATTGTGTATGTAAACAGATTTTTATCTCGTTTTACGCTTAAACAACAGAATAAATGCTTATGTCTATTTAACTGATTGTATTTTAATTACATTACAACATCAATGCTGTAGAAGGAACCTTAAGTTTATAAAAAAAAAAAGTCACATTAACCGTTCACCGGAAGTTTATTGTTGTGAGAAGAAAAACTAGCTGTGCATATACCCTATCTGATAGATTCTAATTATCAGATCTTTAAAGTACATTTATGTGGACAGAAATTTTTTAACAGATGGCAAAACATAGTTTGAATAGACGCAATTTTTGAATAGATGCAATAAATTTAGATATTCTGAGCATTTTATTTCATATTTAAAAATATTTCTATTCTATTTTACTCCGTATATCCTGCAGTCAGCACCGTGCAGCCCCACATCAATACTCGTCTGTCTTTGATTTTGTGTCAGAGATTTATTCCATCAAGATCCTCATTATAGATTTGACTGAATTCTTTTGCCACTCATGCATACAGTGTTTCTTCCCCTGGCAGACCCAAACAGAACGCACACTCACAGACGCTTTCTCTCTCTCTCTTGCTTTCTCTTTGTATTGCAATTTCTTTTTTCCCCCACTGACTCTTATTTTCCTCCAAAGCTTTGTTTCTCTTCATTTCCCTGGAATTAAAAATGTTTGGATAATCCAACCGAGGGCGTCATTCTGTCTGTAAAAAAATTGCCCGTCTGCTCTGAAGATGATGACGATACAAAATGGGTCAAGAAGACAGACTCTGATCCCTCTCCCTTGAGTCCCAGCCTCTGATAGACGAGCTCTATTCCAGAGATCCACATGTGATGTGAAATGCTATCAGCGGCAATATCATGTATTCCTGCTCAACGGCAGATAAATCCATCCATCACGTGTGTTCAGGCATTATGCATTCTGGGAAATAATCATTTAAATGCACGGCTACATGTGTGCTTTAATGCACAGGCTCATTGTGCACGTCGCTAATGAATCATTTGCGATCCGCTGCATGACAATCTGTTGTTTTTGAGGCAGAGCTGAAGTGTGAAACGCCGAGAGAATGAGATGGATGAGTGCTTGAAGAAAGATAATGTGGTGTGTCACGACGCTGTCAGCCGTGCTCATTCCGCTTCCTCCACCGTGACCTGTTTCCTCTCCGGACACGCTTCCCAAGACGCCTGATTCTGCACATGTCTGGGAGAATTCACACATGGCATGATTCCATGCTTTCTGAGTCCCAATCAGTGGAGAGGAGGTAACGCGGTGGATAAAGCTGATAGATACAGAAAAGCAGCAGTTGGCGCTGTCTTTAAACTGAACGGTGAACATGTGGTTGCTTTGGCCCTAGCCAAAAGGAGACTAGGAGATTAAATTCTCCAGAGCGGCATACTCGCTGTATACACTTGATAAATACAACATTGTTACACGTCCAATCGCTCTTTCTGCAACAGAGATTGAGCCAAGATTTGAAAGCTGGCAAGTGAAACAGGGAAATGAGAGCCATGCCGTCTGACCTCAACCTGCGGTGGTTAGTAGGTCGTACGAACAGGATTTAGATGTCAATTAAAGCTTCTTCTACAGCCATTAATGAGTTTGCACATGTTGGTTTTTATATAAATCTGGCTATGAGTCAGGCTGAATGGGAAGGAATGTCAGCAGAGACGGACTTGAGATGTGTTTGTTGATTTTCTGTCTGTCTGAGGAGAGATGGATGTTTTCCACCTCAACCTTTAAATGCGCAGGTTGTCAACTTTAACACACATGCCCTGTAGTAAACAGTTAGTGCTGGACATGTTCATTGTATCAGGAATAGATGTTTACTGCATTCATTCATTCATTTTCTTTTCGGCTTTTACCCTTTATTAATAAGGGGTCACCACAGCGAATGAACCACCAACTTATTCAGCATATGTGTTTCTTCCAGCTTCAACCCAATACACTCTTACATTCACACACATACACTACGGACAATTTAGTTTATTCAATTCACCTATAGCGCATGTCTTTAGACTGTGGGGAAAACCTGAGCACTCGTGAAAACCCACAAGAACATGGGGAGAACATGCAAACTCCACACAGAAAATGCCAACTGACTTAGCCGGGGCTCGAACCAGCGACCTTCTTGCTGTAAGGCGATTGTGCTACCCACTGCTCCACCATGATGCCTGTTTACCACGTGTAAATGTTTATTTTTTTTGTGGTATTGGCAAAAACAGAGCTTATTGCTTAATTATTTACATCTTTAGTAACTTGTGTTTAGTCTACTTTAATTAATATAAACATTTTGATTAGAGTGTTGGCGTGGTGGCTCAGTGGTTAGCACTGTTGCTTCACAGCAAGAAGGTCACTGGTTCGCTGGGACAGTTGGCATTTCAGTATGGAGTTTACATGTTTTCCCTGTGTTTGTATGAGTTTTCTCTGGATGTTCCGATTTCCCACACACCCCAAAGACATGCGCTATAGGTTAACTGAATAAGCTAAATTGGCCGTAGTGCATGTGTATAAATGAGTGTGTATTGATGGTTCCCAGTACTGAGTTGCAACTTGAAGGGCATCAGCTGCATAAATTTTAGTATTCTAAACATGGGTTTCTATCAGGGTACGACGCCGCAAGTTGGCACCCAGTCACTACTCAAGACACTGTTCATATTTCTTACGTGCCACAGAGCGCCATCTGAAAAGTTTCATTTAAATTTAACATACAAAAGTGTGTGTCTGGTGTGCGATACTGTCAACTCTCATGTGTAGATTAGAATGAATTCCAGTCCAGCTTATTCAGGTCAAAAAACAGTGAAGGTTAATTCAGTATGTATGAAAAGCAACAATTCTAAAATAGAAGAAATGGCAGATGGTGTCAGTTCATATAAACTGTATAAACTGTAAGTGACCCTCATTGAAAATTGTTTAATTTACACAGAGCTTATTAAAATCCCCAAATCTCTCGAAATAAATTTTACATGACCTTAAAATATTGATACCAATTAGAATAGTTTGTTAAGATTCACAGTTTTAATTTTCATCTTTCGTTCATTTTCCTTCAGCTTAGTCTTTTATTTATCAGGGGTCCAGCTAAAACCCATTACTGGGAAACACCCAAATTACCTAAAGCACATGTCTTTGGACTGTGGGGGAAACCGGATCACCCGGAGAAAACCCAAACGAACACAGGGAGAACACAGAAATGCCAACTGGCCCAGCCAGGACTCAAACCAGTGGCCTTCTTGCTGTGGGCGGCAGTCCTAACCACTGAAACACCATGCAGCCTAAGCTTCATTAAACTTAGTATGTTTTGAACTCACAGAATGATCTCAGTAGGGTGCTGCGATGGTGCAGTGGGTAGCGCTGTCGCCTTACAGCAAGAAGGTTGCTGGGTCAGTTGGCATTTCTGTGTGGAGTTTGGATGTTCTCCCCGTGTTCGCGTGGCTTTCCTCTGGGTGCTCCTGTTTTCCCTTCAGTCCAAAAAACATGAGGTGCAGGTGATAGGGTAAGCTAAATTGTCTGTAGTCTATGTGTTTAAATGAGTGTTTGGGTGTTTTCCAGTGATGAATTGCAGTTGGAAGGGCATCAACTGCGTAAAACATATGCTGGATAAGTTGGCGGTTCATTCCACTGTGGTGACCCCTAATTAATAAAGGGACTAAGCTGAAAATTATTGAATAAATGAATAATTGTTAGAAATTGCATTTAAATATTCATTGAATGGAAACACAACTATTTCCAATATATTGAAATAAAATTCATCTAATATTGTGAAATAGTAATATATTTGCATAAAGTGTTTTACAAATGATTGAAGCCTTGTTGAGCATCTTGAGCAAACATGAATTTGTTATCTGCTTTTGCCTCTTGAAAGCTCTTGTCATTTTTATGTGTAATATGCTTGAGGCGCTCAGCAAGCAGACTGTGTGTGTCCACCTGATGCTGAGACCTTTCCACTGATGTCATCTGTTTGTTTGTGTGTTCTGTCTCAAAGAGCCACATCCAAAAAAGGCATGTCCTTCAGCACAGCCAGACCCAGCGATGCACACCAGTGGGACATCACTCTGGAACCTGGCAGAGGAAGTGACGCCCAAACCATCTCTGTGACCTGCCAGAAGAAAAGCACATTTGCTAGCAAAAGGCAAGCCCTCACTGCATCATTTTCATGGTTTTTAAAAACCACTGAACCACAAACTCTCCCTCTCTAACTAATATATTTAAAGGCCTTTCATTGCTAAAAAGCTTTTTCTGCCCTTGTGCATCACCAGATGTGGTCTGTTTCCACTGAAACGGAGAGAAATGAAATGACAGATTGCAAAATTTATTTTTTTTTATGAAAAAAAGCAACCTTCTAATTTCTTTCCCCCCTCATTGTTCAGGAACTAACAGATGTTCAAACAACCTGCTCACCTTTCACAGGACGTTTTTTTGAATGAAAATTAAAGACCAGATTTTTCTGTTTAAAAAGCTGCAGGTTAACCGCGTTTACCCCTCTACAGACACTTATTAAGCACAGACTTTAGAGAAAAGAGCTTGCCGTTTTAGGATTTCATGATTAATGTCACGAATCAATTCTATAATGCTAAGTGTTCATGTGAAAAGCCACTGAAAATAACTTCATAAAAATATGATATCTTTCCATCACCTCAGCTGCTGCTAACCACAAAAAACATACAACTCCTCTGCCATTATTAAGAAGAATGAGCTCTGAGTTCATATTACCTTTGTGCATCTCAGCAAAGAAGCGATTGGCTCGGTTTTCATATGAAGATTTTTTTAGTACTTTTGGATCCAATTCAAGTTCATCTCAAAAGCCGCCATCAACTTGTTAATAAGAGCCTCCACCTGGGTGTCGTATTTCTGTTCAGTTTGCTCTTCATGGGTATGAGGTGTCATTATTATTGTAGCTTATAGCATGCATTGCATGAACTATTCTATAGTTGCATAAATACAGTCTACACTATAGTACTATACATAGCTTAACTTGCATATACTTCTGTCACTCTTGTAGATCTCTGTATTGATGGTCAGTTACCACAGATTCAATCAAACTATATTTTTAGCTCTTAAAATATTTTATTTATTGTTTATTTATTGAAGCTTTTTGGCTTAAATTTAATAAAATTTAATATGCATATTTGTTGCTTAAAATATTTTTTTATTATTATAATTATGCTCCAAGTCTAGGGGAAAACAACTATGGGTATAATATATATATATAAAAACATGGTACCACTACTCTAAATAAATATCCAGTCTACTAGCCATCAACTGCTATACTGAGGGAGGTGGAATTTAAAAAACATAATTTTTTGGAGTACAAGTGATTATTTTTTTCTATTTCTTACACATCTGAGAACTGAATATCGATGACCTGGGGGTAACAATTGGAAGGTGTTTGATAAAGGATGTCTCATTATTGACAATCATGATAGCCTTATTAAGTACTCTTTCTTTGTATATACTATCAACACTCAATTGATTTATCATAGATAAAAAATAGCAATTTAAATGAGCATCTCTCCAGAGTGGCCACTGGCCAAAATAACAACAAAAAAGAATCTACAAAGTAAATAAACTAAATAACCTGTAATTCTTTAAAGAACAATACAGGAAGCTTACCTCCTTTCCTGAACAAGTCAAAAGTAATTAAAATACAGGTAAATAGACAGGCCACCCCTACAAGCTCAAACTCTCAAAAAGTTGCAAGCATACAAGGACATTTAAACAATTATAAAGCTCGGTTGTCGGCCAGAGGGGAGTGAAATCCAGGAGCTCTCTTCTCCCCGCAACAGTCACACTAAAAATGAGCTCATCAAACTCTGCCAGAAGTTCTGTTTTTATAACCCTCAGCGAACAGAAGCCAATGAGAAAATGGACCACATTACCATGGAGGCCTATGGGATAACAAAAAAAAGCAACATATGCAATTCACAACTAAATAATCAATAGATGATCCTATGATTCTTGGATAAAGATTTGTAAGCATTTATTTGAAATCTTTTTATAGCATTATAAAAGTTTTTACCATCACTTTTGATTAATTTATTGTGTCTTTATGAAATTGTAAAAAATATTTTTTGGCATTATCAAGTATTATTTTTGGCTTCCATGTAGAATCAAGTTGCCAAACCATTTGATATTTCCTGCCTCAAATATTTTGTTCAATTGGAAACCAGTATAGAAGCAAAAACTCCGATGCTATTTCAGTTGTCAACTGTGCCATATTAAAGGGATAGTTCACTCAAAAAAATGACAATTCTTTCATTATTTCAAATAACAATACATTTCAAATATTGGGTAGCCATTGAGTTCCATGGTATTTGTTTTTTATTCTATGGATGTCAGTGGGTATCAGTTTTTAACATTCTTCAAAATATCTCTTTTTTTGTTCAACTTATAACGGTTTGTAACTACTTGGGAAATTATGAAAATATTATTTGGCATTATCAAGTATACATTTTGGTTTAGATGTAGAATTAAGTTGCCAAACCATTTGATGTTCTGCCTCTACTTTTTTTAATTGGAAACCAGCACAGAAGCAAAAGCTATTTAAATTGTTAACAGTGCCATATTAAAGGGATAGTTTACTCAAAAATAATGACAATTCTATCATCATTTCAAATATTAATGTATTTAAAAAATATTGCACACTGGTTGCCATTGACCTCCATGATATTTGTTTTTTATTAAATGGATGTCAATGGTTACCAGTTTTTAACATTCTTCAAAATATCCAAGTTTGTGTTCAACTTATAAAGGTTTACTACTTAAGGTTTAACTATTTAAGCGTGAGTAATCGGTGTGTACATTTGTATTTTTTGGTGAACATTTTACTTTAAGATAGTGATTATGTTGTCTGACTGAATTTTTATAGATGTAAAATGTCTATGTTTCCCAGCGGCGACCCACTTATCTTTAATCATCCTCAGTGCATCAGTGTGTTAGACCAACTTAAAAAGCAGCACGTTCTGCAAGATTATAGCAGAGATCTTCAAGTTAACCAGTGGAGAGCTGAACGCAGACAATTCAAGCACTTAATACAAAATAGTAGTGGGACTTGACTCTTGCACTTGACATTTCACTCCCAATGCCTCAACAACTGACAAAAACACTGTGAGGTTGTATCATTTGCGGCAAGATAATATCGTGCAAATATTTAAGGAGTTTTGAATCAAGTATTTAAGGATTTGTCCTCTTTTGGAAAGCTTCTTTTCCCCCCCTATAAAACGGACTTGTTTTTCAAATGCTTTCAAAGCATCCTTTTCACACGAGTGCTATAGAAATGCATGAACTGCAATAAGTTTTGTGCCTTTCTGTTAGTTATATAAAAGCTCTTTTATCAAAGCAAATTCCACCTGAAAGATGCGTTGCGCTGAATCATGTTCTAGCATTGAACCCACTGATACACTCATTATAATGCTGAGTGTTTTAATGCTACTGAAGTGGATGAAGAGCTTCATCTTTCCTGGTGGCTGATTGTGCTTTCATTAAGATTCCACACGGTCCCTTTTAACTCGATACGCCTCTGTTGACCTAGAAAACGTATTACAGGCACTTGTTGCGGAGGTTGGGATGTGACTGTGTCCTGATGTTTTATTCACAGAGGTCTGCTGGAGGTTTTGCAGCTGGACTTTGAGACTGAGGAGCAGAGCGATCAGTTAGAGAGCCAGATGATCACGTGGAGGCTGGAGCTGCCTGGAAACATGATCCGGGATGAAGGGACCATGAGGATTTACACCATTCAGAGAGACTATGTGGGAATAGCACCCCTGATCACGGTTGGGAATGTTTGTTTGTTTTTCTATTTTGTGTTATCATATGGAAGTGATCTTTTTAAATTGATTGTTCTCACAAAAATACAGTTCTGTTATCAGTTGCTGACCCTCATGTTCTTTCAATGTTCAAATTGTTTGTTGGTTTGTGAAAAAAGTAGGAAAGTTTTTGCATGGAAATCTTCATACGAGTTCATAGTGCTAGTAAATTTCCTCTTTTTACATTACATTTTATTCTCTCTCTTTAGTAGTTTTTTTTCCTTAATGTGTCTTGTTTATTTTTTTTGGCCATGACTAAAATGTCATTTAGTGTAAAACTAGTTATATATTTACAATAAATAGCCCCAAACACTAATAGTTGATTATTTTTGAATTTTTATTTTGCTATATTCTTGAAACTACTTATATTTTCTTTGTTTCACAATTCCCCAATTTAAAAATATCTATATTTAAATAATTTAAAAAAAAAAAATAATACCCCAATTAAAATCACTTATTATTATTATTATTATTATTATTATTATTATTATTATTATTATTATTATTATTATTATTATTATTATATATTTTAATACAGTATGGTCAGGGCCTAATAAGTATGCTGTGTCAGTTTTGCATTATTCTGAATGGAGATGGGAAATCTGTATAATCTGTATCTGTATAATCTGTATTTGAATAATAACTTGCAAGTTATTTGCAACAGTAAATACTTAACTTTTATTTTAATGGGTGGTCCACTACAATATCATGTATCATATTTAGTTGATGTGTAATGTAGCATATGTGTGAACATAAACAACATCAATGCAAAGACAAGTTCAATGCAAAGTGGGACTTTTACATAGTTGGCTTAGCAAAGCCTACAGCAAACAAAGTTCAATAAAAATACATCCGAGTTAGTGAGATCACAACATTTCAGGTTACATGCATACACCCTACGCAGAGAAGGAGAGTGGCCAGAGGCGCTGTAATGTTATAGCAGAGAAAGCTAAAATGTTGTCTTAATGCTGCTGTTTCCAAAGAGCTTCTTCTGTTTCTGTATGTGGGCTTCCAAAGAACATGACACAAAGAGAGAAGTGCTTACAATTGAATTTTAATTATGTTCCAGAGAATTATAATATATATAGCTAGCATTTGACAAAGGAGAGCTTCCAGAATATTTCCTAGTTCAGTGCTTGATTCGGCTAAAAACTCCTCAAATGAAAGAAGAATTTGTGAAAGTTATGGTCAACATACCGTTAACACTAGACACTATTTGTTAAAAATTTCTATTGCATGCATAGTGTCTAGCGTTAACGGTATGTTGTAGCAAAGATCCACAAGGATGTAAACAACGGGAAATGCTGTTTGGCACCATTAACAATTTAGCTACAAATTCATATTCATCAGTTAACCACTGGTAAACACTCACAGTTTTCAGCAGCGCTGCAGTGTCTCTTAATGCAACCTTTTCTGTGAGTTCTACATCTCAAATAATAAACTCGCAAAAGATATGTGAACGTTTCATTTTAATTACACATGCTCATTCTGAATATATGTGAAAGACGCTTCTGAGTAGAACAATGCATCATTTTTAGGGGAGTGGGGAAGTGAACTATCCCTTTAACTTTTTGTAAAGTTTTGTTTGGTCACATTTTGCAAGGCTGTCTGTGAAACATGGCCATTTCAAAATGAAATTGCATTGGTATGACAAGTGTTTGTCACGCTTTATATAATATGCTTTGACCATAGAGCTTCAGTGGCAGTGCTTATAAATGATTCATGTGTCTTTGTTCAGTCTGTGTGTGTGTGTGTGTGTGTGTGTGTGTGTGTGTGTGTGTGTGTGTGTGTGTGTGTGTGTGTGTGTGTGTGTGTGTGTGTGTGGGTGTGTGGGTGTGTGTGTGTGTGTGTGTGTGTGTGTGTGTGTGTTTTAATTGTCTAGAGGCGCAGTGCCACTTATTTCACCCTTTGATCTCTTCCTATCATCACTCCTGCTATTGGTCAAATTACTGTACAGTTTACCCTAACAGAACAGACATTTGTTTTATGAAGACTCCCACATGGATTCTTTTATTACAAGTTCAGCAGGAGCCATTAAAATATAATAAACTAGCTCTTTCTCATGTAAATGTTCGAGACAAAAAAATAAAACCAAAAGTGATTGTGACTATTCATTGATACAAAGTGTCCATTCTACAGCTCGCTGCAGATTTGTTTAATGGAGTGGTCTATTTCACAAAGTGACCCTGTCTCTGAAATAATACCAGCATAAGAGTGTGGGATTTTACCGGTAACTTTCAAATCACTGTCAGCATCTGTTGTGCTGCGTTTGGAGGGTGCCTGTGGACATCTGTTGGGTCTGAAAGTTAAATCTAGGCTCAAACCTAATCATCCTAGTGTGTTCGTCATCACAGGGGCACAGTGTAAGATAATCATTAGGGTATTAAACTCAGATGGAGCGTGTCTGGTCCACGATTGTTGCTTTGACATGTTTGACCCGTTTAAGCTTTTATTCTGCACCAAAAGAAGAGACTTCATAAGAGCTTATTAGATGACGAGAGTGCTTGTTCTTAGGTTTAGCCTATGATTGCAGGGTGTCATGTTGCACACATATTAGTTGTAATTCGGGATAGGATAATGTAAGGTGTATTACTGTGAAGTACAGTTAAAGTCATAGTTATTAAACCCCCTGAATTATTAGCCCTCTTGTTTATTTTTTCCCTCAAGTTCTGTTTAACGGAGAGAAGATTGTTTCAACACATTTCTAAACATAATAGTTTTAGTAACCCATTTCTAATAACTGATTTATTTTATCTTTGCCATGATGACAGCACATAATGTTTGACTAGATATTTTTCAAGACATTTCTATACAGCTTAAAGTGACTTTCAAAGGCTTAACTAGGTTAATTAGGCAGGTTAAGGTAATTAGGCAAGTTATTGTTTAAAGATGGCTTGTTATGTAGACAATTAAAAACAATTATGGGGCTAGTAATTGTGACCTTAAAATGGGTTTTAAAAAATTAAAAACTGTTTTTATTCTTGCTGAAATAAAACAAATAAGACTTTCTCCAGAAGAAAAAAATATTATCAGACATGCAGGGAAAATTTCCTTGCTTTGTAAAACTTCATTTTGTATATATATGTATATATTTTTGCTTTTGAAGGCAAAATTATTAAGTCTCTTTTTTTGAATGAAAAATATATTTTAGGTTCTGATTAATGTAGAGAACACATTTTTAAACATAATTGTTTTATTATGTCATTTCTATTAACTACATTTTTGACATGTTACCTAGTAATAATTTTAGTTATTTTGCAAGATACTAGGATCCACTTTAAAGTGCAATTTAAAAGCTCATTACTGTACTTTATTTAGCAATTTACAAGTAGGTTTAGGCTTAATTAGGTCATCGGACAACAGTGGTTTGTTTTGAAGCCAATCGAAATAAAATATGTAAATAATATTGACCTTAAAAAAATAGTTTGCCTTCAACTTTATGCTTTAATTTATATATGCACCAAAACTGTCAGTAAAGTCCACTACCTTTAAGGTACTGATATAAGTTTACTTTTTAGTTTTTGAATCCTTTTTCCTTTTTAAAGTTAAAACAAAAACAGAGACAAAATTGATTCGTGTATATTTATTATATTACATAAATTAATCATACTAAGGAATTCAATATAGACACATTTTAATTTAGGCAGCAGCAGAACCAGTTCCTCTGACCAACTGATGTACTGCACAGAGACTAGCAAGTGTTCTTCTCTAATTATTGTTGTTAGTTGCTATCTGTACGACTAATAATCTTGGCTAACTTAAGTTAGCTTGCTAACTTGTTTTCTAAGTTCTAATTTGGCGGGCATGCATGTGAAACCTAATGTAGCAATACTATAGTCCATAATAGTTTAGTTTAGTTTAGACAACAACATGATTTAAAAACAAATTAGCTCCATACATATTACTGCAGATGATCATTCTTAACCGCACCATTCACACTAAACAGTAATCTGATTTCATACAACAACTTCAATTTGTTCAAAACTTTAACTATGACCTGATATGAAGTGTACATTTTTAATAATTGTTTCTGTCCAGGCCTCGTATTATTTTCCTTAAACCACAACTGTTGTTGTTTATTATTATTTTTTGTATGTTTGTTCGATTTTGTCTGTCAGCAGAAATGCAATAACTTTTTTTTTTTTGCACTATTAATTTTCAAATTAAAGCCTATAGTTATTGTATCTCTGTGCTGGTGGATTGTATTGGCTTCCTCCAATTTCCCCAGTTGTTTTGCCTGCAGCTAACACAGTGACGTAATTGTGACATGTCAGCACTGAAAGAGCCAATACTCATGGAAAAGTAAATCAAGCAGCTTTAAATCAGGGCACCTGCCAATAAAGTCAGACCATTTCCAGCAGTTTTGCAGCATATATAGCAATTTCCCGCAGTTTACCAGCATACTACAAAACCAAATTTTTATCTTTTAAGTGGGCATTTCAGTTTTGAATTTCGCACAATTTTGTGTTAATCCAGTTTTATTTGTTGTGCTTTTCCAGGATACGGAGCTCCTCAACACGGCCATGCTGACGGGTAAGAAGGTTTCTGTCCCTGTGAAGGTTTTGGGAGTTGAGGCTGATGGCTCCATCACAGACATCACTAACTCTTCTCGCTGCAGGTCTTCAGACCAGGATGTCCTGAAGGTAATGCATGTCAGGGTCAGGCCACTTTTGACAGCTTCAGCAATCTCACACTCAGTGTGTGTGCTTCCTATTAGCAGCCTTAGTCTGCTTCTGAATGACATGTCGATTAGAACTGGAAGAGGACAGAAGAGAGGGGTCACAGGAGATGACTTAGACCACCACTTAGTTCCTCAAGTAAAAAAAAAGAAAAAAACCCAAGAGGGAAAAAGACCTGCAAGCCCTCACTGAACTAGTGTTTTTTGCCCAAAGCACATCTGTGCTTCAAACACCTGTCTTTTTTTCCCCTCTGCGCGTTATAAAGAGCTTGAACCCTCTGTTATTGCCGGATTATTCTCTGGGGCAGTGCTTCTCAACTGGATTTGTCTCAGGAACAAGATCTTATATGGAACAAAGTGACAACATTGTACTAAAGCAAATATTTCTTATCATTTTTATTGTTAATTTATTAACAAAATTACAAAATCACCACAAATTTAGCAGCATGGCATAAGGTGAACAGAATGTAATGTTTTTTGATGGTTTCATGCTCTCAGGAGGCAATACTTCATAGCACAAAAACATGTTCATCCATTTTTGCAAGAGAAGCCATATTTAATGTATTCTTTTTGACTTTGTATGGCTGAGGTTGAATGGTCCTTTTCCATTAATAACAAAAAGTATAGAAACCATTTAGCCTTTTTTATGTTGATAAGCCTATTATTTTTCTATCCTAAATATGCAGTTTTATAATTTGATCATTTGAATTTTAGCATCAACTCTAGAGCTCAGTTTTCCCCATCTGTGCCCTCAATAACAGTCTTTTTTTCTGCATTCTTATTAGAAAGACTTTGAAATTTTTTTATTATTGTTGGAACGTTCTCTGGGGTCATTCACCTTAAACACTGGCGCCTTCACTGTGAATATCTTAAGATATAAAGGTGTTTCTCCAGAACTCTCCTGAGCTTGTCTTTTCACATTTAAGACTTAAACATAAATGGAGGGAAGAACTCATTTACTTGACAGAGTGACTACAACCACGCACACAAACCTATGCAACCTAATGTGTCTTTTCACACATGAACAGCTTAACTGCACCATGAACTCATGAATGTGCCTTTAATGCCCAGGAGAAGTGTAGAAATTTCTCTGTTTATAGTGCAGAGTTCAGAGCATGTGCCCTGGGGTTTATATAATTAGTCTTCAAAGTACTGAGGTTGAATGAAACAGTGATGCAACAGTGCCCATAGGTTTTTCTAATGAGACTGAACAATGTACACAGGGCCTGTCATCATGTACCACACTAATGCTTGCATATGCATGAACCATATAGCCTTGTTGCATATTTATATTTATTATTTTACAATCTGAAATTATAGTTTTTCATCAATAAAATATCCTTGGATATTTAGAGTTTTTTAAAAAAAATTGTTACAGTTTTTTTGCGTGCCTCTGTGTTTGTATGCGTGTGTGAGCAGGCACTGATGATTTCTGGAGCTCAGATCAGAGTTCATTAATATTCATGATCTTTCAAAATATGGTCAATTTTGAGCTTCTGATACTAGGGGTCATTTCTGGGGTAATACTATTGGTCCTGATGAGCTGAGCTGTGCATTTACTTCGGCGCTCTGTTTCTGTTGTTCTGTAACAACACTTTTGAAATGCTAGTTGGCAGTGAGATGTTAATGTTCCTCTGTGTCGAGTTTCTTCGCTATTGTTTTGTTTTTTATTAACACTTCCTCAATGTACAAGTGGCTCAAACTCGCTCATTTTGAGGCAGGAACCGGCGGACGTGCAACAACTTTAACCATCAGGTAAACACAAAACAAAATTTTCCATCCGGAGCTCCTTTACTGGACTCCACACTTGTAAACAATCGCTCCATCGGGCTGATGCGGCTCTCGGTCCCGCCCAGACCTGTCAGTTCTACCAAGCCGACCAATTACAGACCTTGAAATGCAGGAAGAACATGCAAACTCTACACAGAAAGCCAACTGAGCTGAGGTTCGAACCAGCGAGCAAGCGACCTTCTTGCTGTGAGGCAACAGCACTACCTACTGCGCCACTGCGTCACCTGAGACAATCATGATTAGCCAATTTAATTTCCATTACTTCTCCGTCTGTGAGCTGCTACGGTATATCAGTTCAGTATGTTCACTGTTACTTAACTGCCTCCTGCTGGTCATGTATTTCTTGTGTTAGATCATGTTGGGCTGTGACGCACAGTGCTGCAGCACTGCGTGTGGTCCTGTTCATTCACTCACGCATTCTCAGTAGCCACATGTTGTCTGTATAAAAAAAATTCCCTTGCCTAAAATAAAGTTTTCCCTGCCTCAACTACTACATCACGATGGATCTGTCATGTTTTAGGCCCCGTTTACACTAGTGCGTTTTAGTTTTAAAACGGCGTTTTAGAATGAAAACGATCCGCGTCCACACTCGCGTTTCACCCAGCGTTTCTGAACTGCTCTCCGTCCACACCAAAACGCTGAAAACGCACATCACGTGACCACACACACACTCTCAGGCAAGCGCTGTAGCCAATCTACCCAGATGAGAGCTGTGCTAGTCGGACTTCTCATCAAGCATCTCCCGCTGGATCTAACCTCACTATATTTATTAAACGGAATATTTCTTTCATCTTGTTGTCTTTATTTAACGACCTATTCATTGGACATTGGAATCTATTACTTGTTCTCAGGTAACGTGTTTTGGCTAAGCGCAAAGATAAGTTAATGATTAATGTAAGCACGTACATTCTGTATATTGACTGATCGCTTGCCTTTATTTCCTATAATGTATAAACTTATTGTATGTTATACTTTTATAATGGCCATTATCGATTAAAACTGATATTCAGCAAAGAGAGGGTGTGTTTCGTATTTTCACTGAAATTGAAAGGAGGCAGTTGTTATCGGCTCCGTTTTGTTATAAATATGCACACAGTGAAGATGACGCTCATATTTGCAGCACGGCGCCTCAACATTTCTGCTGTCTGTTTAGTTGTTAATATTAAAATGAAAATAGGCAGTTCCTTATATCATGTTTACATTTTATTGTTGAGAAAGTAAAACAACGTAGCCAGGGTGATGTGAATGAAGTTATAAAGTACACTGTTCCCTTTGAAGATTTACCCGTGTCCTCGGTATAGTCTGTTTTCCATATCAAACTGAGAAGAAGAGACTGCAGCCATGATCAAACTTGCGAAGTTTTAACTTACACGGAGAAGATGCAGGACTGAACTGTGCGTGTTAGGCTACTTAATATTCAGGAAAAGCCCCAATCAGAGAGGCGAATGTCTGCAGCCCCGCCTCCGTTTTCAAATGTCTCCGTTTTCCATCATCCACACTGAGACGGAGCAGCTGCGTTTCAGAATGAAAACGGCCTCTCCAGCGTTTTCGAAACGCTCCGTTTTCGGCGCTCGAGAACTCCGGCGTAGTGTGGACGGATGGCGTAACCGTAGCAAAACTTATGCGTTTTCAAACTAAAACGCATTAGTGTAAACGGGGCCTTAGAAACCATGCTCAACATGAATTAACTTAAACACTGTTTCTGCACACAGGTGTCAGAGAGGTGTGATTCTGTGTATGTCAATGGAAAGGAGACGCGTGGCAGGGTAAAGACAATGGTGAACTTCACCTACAGTTACCTCAGTGCTCAGTTGGAGGTGAATGTGTGGACACCTCGACTTCCTCTGCAGATGGAGATGTCCGATACAGAGCTCAGCCAGATCAAAGCTTGGAGAGTTCCTGTCTCTGGCAGCAAAAAGTAAGTGACACTGCTGCTGCTATTGAGTAAGAATACAATAAGTTTAGTTCAGCTTAGTCAAATAATGAAAAGTAGCTGCTTTAAAGGAAGTACACCCCCAACAATATCTTTACAGTGCTGTGGAGGGTTAGATTTCATAATCATGCAGACCCTGGTATGCTATATATGAGCTAACATGAATTAGGAAATACTCCTGATTGGCTGGTACTACTGAGTATGCGTTCAGATTCATAGCTCTTCACTTTTTCCACATTTTTTGTTACAGCTTTATTTCAAAATAAATTCAATTTCTTTATTTCCTCAAAATACTACCCCATAATTCACAATACCCCATAATGACAATGTGAAAAAAAGATTTTTTGAAATTGTTGCAAATTTATTGAAAATAAAAAACCTACAAAATCACATGTGCAGAGGTATTCACAGCCTTTGCTAAATACTTTGTTGTTGCACCTTTGGCAGCAATTACAGCCTCAAGTCTTTTTAAATATGATGTCACAAGCTTGACACACCTGTCTTTTTGAATTTTTGCCCATTCCTCTTTGCAGTACCTCTCAAGCTCTATCAGGTTGGATGGGAAGCGATGGTGTACAGCCATTTTCAGATCTCCTCAAAGAGGTTCGATAAGATTTAGGTCTGGGCTTTGGCTGGGCTACTCAAGGACATTCACCGAGCTGGTGTGAAGCCACTCCATTACGGAGTGCTTTGGGTCATTGTCCTGGAAGATGCACCATCGCTCCAGTCTGAGGTCACTCTGAAGCAGGTTTTCATTCAGTCCACAGAAGAACCCTGGAGCTTAGACAGAGTGACCATTGGGTTTTTGATCACCTCTTTAACTCGTGTGGAAAAAGTGAAAAGCTATGAACACTTTCCGGATGCACTGTATTGTTATAATAATAATAATAATAATAATAATAATAATAATATTAATAATAATAATAATAATAATAATAATAATAATAATAGTTGTTGTTAATAATAATATTACTTTTTATTATCCTTATTATTGTTATTATTAATATTATACATTTTATGGTCATTGTTGTTGTTTTTGTTATTATTATTAATATTATTATTATTATTATTATTATTATCATTAACTGAACTTATGAATTGTTATTAATTATTATTGTTATTAATAATTGAACTAATAAAGAGTAATTATGTTTAATAATAAAATACCTATTACTCATGTCCTCCCTTATTCACACAAATACATGATTAAATCTAATTTAAATCAAGTAAATGTAATTAAAACACTAAATATTATTTATATTTAATACTCAAGTATTTTCAAAAATGCATATGTATTTTAACAGTGAGGAATTTATCTACTCATGGCTTTAATTTCCCCATAATAATTAGTTCATTTTTAAATGAATGCGGTTTATTTTGTTGCACTATTCTGAACATTTATTCTGTTGTCTGTTCTGTTTTTGGCTGTTGATACTCTTTTAATGTGTATAAGATATTGTGAGTAACTCTTGATTTCTGAATATCACCAATTTTTTTCACCTTTAGTTCCTCAAACTTGTTCAGAACTTCGATACTTGATGTTCCACACCGTATGGACTTTTTCCACTTTAAAACTGCTCCAAACTGTTCTTGTTAGAATAGAGAATGTGCTCCACAGAGATATCCAGCAGTTTTTTATGACATCGCAGAGACTTTCATTATAAGGTGGAGATGAGAGATTGCTGAGCCTAGTCAAATTGCAGATAGCAGAGGAAAAATATATTGAGAACTGGAGAGCGAGAAAGAGAGTTGTTCATCTTTTCTCCATCTGTTTCTCAGAGTGAGCTGGGACACTGAGGAAGATGATGAGAGGAAGGGTCGAGGCTGTATGCTGCAGTATCAGCACAGTTTGATTCGAGTGCTGACGGTCTTCACCGCAGAATCTCCAGATCCGAGCAGGCCTTCTCCTGCATACTTTCTCGGCTCGGATTGGCAGGTTGATGTGACGCGCCTGGTGCGCTACTTTCTGAGAGTTGGGGATACGAGTATTGCACGCCTCCAGGCAGGAACCGTACTGACAGGCAAGGCTGTGGGAGTCACCACTGTGCAGGTAATGGTGATAATGAGAGCTTCGCCTGCAGCTGTCAGCACTTTACATTTCTCAATATTCATTAAGGCAAGGCACTGCAGGTGAATAGGTTAATAAAATTAACTGACACTTTCACCATATTCCCGCAGTTGTTTGCTTGCATTAAGAATTGGAAGCATTTTTGGTATTATAAGTTTTCTAAAATATTGTTTAAATATGCAAATGAGACCTTGTTTAAAGAAACATTACACTTTTTTTGTAAATGAGGTTTTTACCATTTTTTTCTGTCTGTACCATTGGTCTACTGGAACACTTTTAGCTTAGCTTAGCATAAATCTTGGAATTGGATTAGACCATTAGCATCTTACTTCTCTCTCTCTCTCAATTTTTTTTCGGTAAATTTTCTGTTTAAGGGCTTACACAAGGTACAGTTACCTTGAACCGTGCCGAAGCGCAATTGTCACCTCTTTCCTCTCCTCAGATGGCCCGTTTTTAGTCGTTTGGAACACAGTGAGACACAGTTTAATATTTTTTATTTAATAACAGATCCACAACTTTTGACTCTCATAAATTCATAAAAGTTCTCGTGCTGCACGTATTTTGAGGTTTGATGAAGGTGCAACTGAAGTGCAGTGAGGGGTTTGCATCTTTAATAAACTATGAGAGTTTGTGGTCATTGAACAGTAAGAATAATTAATAAACCCATGTGAAACCTTAAACGTGATATTGTGTTTTCAGTTTCGGACTAAGGTGCTCTTTGCACTTACACTACAAGCGTACCACGAAAAGCCCAACAGAACTGCGCTCTAGCTCACCTCTTTCAACCGGGCCAGGGCCGGTCAACTGAACTGGGCCTGGGCCTGATTTGGAGCACTCATACTTGTCAAACAAACCAGGAAACACGCCTGGGCACGTCTCTGAAAGCATAGTGTTAGTGCACCCTAAAGGTTGATTCTTCTGTGTACTAAGATAGAAGTGGAAAATTTAAAGTAGCTTTTTTGAAGCCAATGTGGCTAGTCAGTATACTGGCATTTTAATTAACAAATGTTGCTTCCATACTATGGGTGAAGCAAGAGCAATGATTTTAGGCCCCAGCTAGCTAACTAAGTAAAAGCTAAGAAGGTAAAGTATTTATATCCCTAAAAATGTTAAGAATAAAGCTATGAATAAAACTTTAAAATTTGGTCTTTGCAAGTGCTGCTGAACATGAGATGTATGGCTCAATGTAGGAGAAAAAATATTTAGGAACAAATATTTTTAAAAAGGTGTACTTTAATTGAAATACTGACACAAATTGATAAAGGGCTCTATTTTAAACAATCTAGGTGCAAAGTCTAAAGAGCATGCCGCTAAAGCATCAAGATCTTGTCTGAAACCACTTTTTCGTTTTTAATTTTAATAATTTTAAGGACAGAAAAATATGCTTTGTGCCCTGGCACATGGTCTAATTCTTATTCCATTAATGAGTTTGGGTGTGTTTTGAGAATAACGTGCATTAAACCAATCAGAGTCTCCTCTCACATTCCCTTTAAGAGTCAGTTGCGTCACGATATGGCACATTTGCTATTTACATGACAGACTTTATAAGTGGAAAAACCGAACACTTCACTAGCGAGAAAACAGTGAAACAGACCATCTGCAGCTTGAGGATAAAGAATGAGCCTCCTCCATTTGCCGTCTTTTCTCTGTCTATGCTTTTACTCTTTACTCCTTTACTATCGTAGATAAGGAAACTGTTGTACTCCATTGAAGACGCCCAATAGCCTACATATTTATTTTCGTTTTTAAGTGCAAAGATTTGTTTCAAAACTATTTCTGCAGTTTTAATTTTCAGCAAACAAATAAATGAACAATAATAACAAAGTGTGGTAAAAAACTTATAAAAGAATTATATCCAAACACATGTCCTATTTTTATGCCCCATATGGTGATGCATACATCTCCAAAACCAGATAGGTGGACAAATCTAAACTTGTTTTATTAAAACAAATATAAAAATTCTTATAATAAATAATATGGCTAATAATAATAATAGCACTATACAAATCTAAATTGTCATGAATAAACTGAACCGAGATGAGGCATGGAGGCAGTGTTTTTTTATATTTATGTAGAAAATAATATTTTTTGCAACCTTTTACTCCTTGAATTTTTTCAGATGTAAAGATATTTGTGTATTGTTGTACATCCTGTGTGTATTAAGCAATGTGTAAGTGTTTGGATCTGCATAGGCACATAACGTACTCTGCGTTGGACTTTAGAGCAGCTTTTAGTAGGTCAATAGCTCGGTCTATTTCAGATTATCAAATGGCAACCCGTCAACAATGCGCCTTAACACACAAAAATTAGGGTTGCGCTAGTCTGAAAATAGCAACAAATCGCGCCAAACACGTCTTGCACCTTATTTTGCCAGTTGTTTGATAGGGCCCAAAGTGTGACAAAAGAAACATTTAAAAATATGATTATTTGTAAGTCTTTTATGCCTTTCCATTAGACAAAAAACAGTTCCATGAAAAGTGTTTTTGCTTGTGGTGTCTTGCCTTGAAACCAACTTTTATTCTGTTTATTCAGTATCAGAGGCAATGTAGGCAGCTCTCAAATGAATGTCTTGTTTGTTTTTAATTGGAAAACAAATAAAGCAGTAGTGATGGCATGCTGGGTTTTGTTGGTTTCTGTGGTTCAGGTGATGTCTCCGCTGTCAAGCTCAATTCTGGCTGAGAGGGTGATCCGGGTTCTGGATGATAAAGTCAGTATTACAGAGCTGGGTGTGCAGCTGGTCTCTGGCCTTTCCTTGAACCTTCAGCTCAGCACAGGAAGCAACAGGGCCATTGTTGCCAAGACGACCACACAGGAGATAATACACTACCCCAAGCAGGTGATTCATGTGGCTGTATAAGCTGTCAATCTTGTTAATTGAATTGTATATTAATATTTCAGTTCCACATAATAAAAGATGAGAGAAAAGATAATAATTCAAAGACATTAATTGTGGTTGACAAGTATGTGTGTGTGGGTGTGTGTGTTTGACAAGTATATAATGCTTATTTATAGCTATGGATTTGAGTAAAACTAATTTAGTTTTCTTCTGAAAGACTAGTGAATACTGAAGACTGCTGTATTTTTATGCTGTTCTATGCATTAAAAAACACACGTATTCACACATATTTATATTTGTTTTAAATACATTTTAAGCACAATACCAATGATTTACTACATAAGAGTTAATAAAACATTTGTTATAATTATATATTTTTATTTCAAATTTGTTAGAAATTTTACAAGACCCCCATACAATGAAACAAATGTAAAAAAAAAAAATACTCAAACCCGTAACTAATAAATCCAGTGAAAACAAATAATGTGCTCTGGTTTCCCCAACAGTCCAAAAACATGCACTATAGGTGAATTTAAAAAGCTAAATTGGCCGTAGTGTATGATTGTGTATGTGTCTGGGTGGGCATCCGCTGCGTTAAAATTATTATGGAATAGTTGGCGGTTCATTCCACTGTTGCAACCTCTGAAATGGAGACTAAACAGAAGCAAAATGAATGAATGAATAATAGTAATGATTGCAGTATGATCACTTATATTATATGTATAAGTGCAGAGCAGGATAAGCATGTTATTTCATATTTACTTGCATGTATCTTTTACACTGAAAGATGATTTCTTTCAATCATGTTTTGAACATCATTAGATTTGTAAGTTATTTAAAACAAGTAGACAATTTACATACAATTAATATGCTTTCTATGTATTGTATCAGTTTTATAAATTACATTTGATGCAAACATCAAAATGTAAGTTTGACATGTATATACACTACCGGTCAAAGGTTTGGGCTCAGTTTTTTTTCTCGTGTTTTTTTGCATTTTTTTTATTATTCTGTTCATCAAGGCAGCATTTATTAAATGTAAAAAAAAAAAAGTTAAATATTTATACATTTTTTAAATAACTGCTTTTTTATTGTACATAGTTTCAAATTTAATGGTTACTCTGGTCATTATTGCTTGCATTAATATTACCATTATTAATATTATTAATAATAATGAATTAATTCATTAATTCATTTTCTTTTCAGCTTAGTCCTTTTATTAGTCTGGGGTCGCCACAGCTTAATGAACCACCAACTTATCCACCACATGTTTCGCGCAGCGCATGCCCTTCCAGCTCGCAACCCAACACTGGGAAATAATAGTTAATATTAAAGTGATTTCTAAACGATCATCTGACTCTGAAGACTGGAGTAATGAAGCTGAAAATTCATCTTTAAAGTCGCTGGAATAAATTATTAAATTAAATTATAAACTACATTTAAACAGTTATTTTATAGTACAATAATATTTCAAAATTTTACAATTTGTCTTTTATTTTTGATTAAATAATAAATGCTTATTAATAACAACTAATATAATAGAAGCTTATTTTAAAACATTTCAAAATTTTTAACCGGTAGTGTATGTCTGTCTTTTTTTTTTTTACCATAAAATATGCTAAATAAACATTCAGTTGACACTCCTGTTGGCCACTGTAGCAAAGCATTATCCATCAAGTTGTTTGTGAGTATCTTTAGTGTTTGTTACTTTTTATTCTCCATCTATGATAAGCACTGGCCATTAAGGCGTAAGGAAAGAGTATTGAGTACAACCATGCTCTAAATTCTTTTATATTACTGCCAGTTCCAATGCCAGGTCTGAGTGGCATAACATGATCCAATCAATATCAGGCTATTTGTACTCAGCGGGAGGCCTCATTCGTCTCTTGATGGGCTTTGCGAGCCGAGCTCCTCAGGCAATGCATAATGTATTTCACCCCAGAATATAGGACAGTCTGTGGTGGCGTTTGCTTATACCATACAGTATTATCCGGCATCTCTTGGTTATCATGCCACAGCTTGTTGCTGTAAATACACTGTGCTCTCTGTTGGATTGAGTTTTAAACAAAAACAAACAAATATTGATCCATTAATACAATTAGACCATCATACATGTTTTTTTAGGCTTATCGTGTGCTACAGTATATAAAGTATAAAATACATCCTGGTGGTTATTATTCCAGATTATTACACAGCTGTCTGCAATACTTGATTATGATTGGTCAGTCAAAACATTCAACATATTTATTTATTTATTTATTTATTTATTTATTTATTTATTTAACCAGGATTGTCCCATTGAGATACAATATATCTTCTACCAGGTAGTCCTGGTCAAAAAATAGAACTGTTACAAAAGAATAAAAAAATACATGTAACAACACCTAGACTAACCCAACATAGTATAAACCATAATCAATTGTTTAAAACATGTGTGCTGTTCTAAATTGACAGTCTTTAACAGTCTTTTAAATATAGCAATAGATGGTATGGATTTCATATGTAGTATATCTTAAAGCTCATTCCATACATACGGATCAAACTTAGAGAGCTCGACCTAACTGTGTGAAAAAAAAAAATGGCAGGTTACGTAACAACTGTAAAGAGGTCCATTTGATAAACAATATCCAGTTTTTAAAAAAAAAAATCAGAGGTGTGTGCATATGAAATAAATTTCCGTAATCCAATACTGATAGAATTATTCCAAGATGGCAAACGCTAAACAATGCAGGCTCATCCGAAATCTTTGATTCCCTTTTATCATCAGTGAACACTTTCACATCAGTATGCTTATATTCACATTCATATCTCCTTGTCTGTCATGCTGCTCAATTTGATTGTTTGCCAGCGTCTGGTGAATGAATTATAATTAAGAACAATACATCAGTTAATATATGCTCTATTCGAATGGTTTCGTTTCTGTCAACTTTTCCATTTAAACTGTTTGTCACCATCTTGTAAATGAATATCGCTCAGGTTATTGTACTCTATCAACTCCACTCAGCCAGTTTCATTTCTGTCAGCTTTGCATTAAATAAAAAAATAATACACTTACAGAACAGTAACTATGATTTGTGTCTACTTTTTTATGTTTTGTGAAAAATAATCGTGTAATAATTGAAATAAAGTACTTCCAAAAGGGTTGTAGTGAAAGAATAAAGCCTTATACAACAGCCCTCTGCTAAGCTGCGGGCTTTATTTTGCAATAACACCCTTCAGAATGAACTTTATCCCTAACATAATTGTTTCTTGTTTAAGAAGAAATTGCTTTATTCAACAAAAAAACAACCGCCTGGATCTACATTATAATGTTTTCTGTGCGGCTACTTGCCATAAAACATAAAATTTGACACAAAACATTTTGTTGGACCCTATTCATTCTTTATTTAAAGGCAAAGCTGACAGAAACAAAAATGGCTGAATGGACCATGCACTGATCCATTGGTTCCATAAGTGGGGGGTGGGACCCCTAGGGGGGTCACTTGGTGATTTCTAAAAATATAATTAATTTTATTATACTATTAGAATTACCATATTTGAATATTTTATTCATAACCTACAGAAGAAAACAAAAGTTAATTGTTAAATAAACAAACAAAAAAAGCCTTCAAATATAAAGCCATCAGTGTTTCGATTTTTATTTATTTATTTTAAAAAAAGTTTGTGTGTAAACACAGGCCACAAATGAACATGGAGGATGGTCTCCGAGTGGTGTTCTTTAAAATTTCTTCAAAAGACTTTGGCCTATGGGTATGTGTGCGTCGTTATGTGCAATATATATATATATATATATATATATATATATATATATATATATATATATATATATATATATATATATACATATGGAAATTCACGAGTTCACACTTACAAATATTTGACTGAATAGAATATGCATATTTGGCGTGTTGTCTGCGGAGAGGGCTCAGAGAGACACCCTAACTTATGTATATATATATATATATATATATGTGTGTGTGTATATAATAAAAATTGCACATAACGACGCACACATAACCATAGGCCAAAGTCTTTTGTAGAAATTTTGAAGCCTGTGTAGTTTCAGTGGTTGTTATCTTGGAAAAACACACCTTGGAATGTCATGACTGAGCAATCAGACACAAGTATTCCAGACTACGATGTAATAAGTAGTAGGTTAGCAGTTAGCAGTAAGTTCTACTAAAGACCTATGATAAATTGCAATGCTAGCTGTCATTTTTCCATGTAGACCAGCTTGTTTGCTAAACCTTTATATAATTTTGTAACAATTAAATATTTATACCTTTGCACAACAGGAGGCAGTGGTTGGATGCTGGCTCAAGTTCAGCGATGGATCCCAGACTCCTCTTGATCTTTATGATCCCATTGGCTACTCCCTCTCCATCTCCTCAATGGACCCAAAGGTGGTGTCAGTGCAGACCATCCAAGGGTCTGTCTTTGCTGTGGTTGCTGAAGGCGAGGGACAGGGTTTATTACTCAGAGCAGAGCTCGCCATCTGTGAGGCCTGTCAGAAATCCAAACGCAAGAGCAAATTGGCAGTGGGTGGAGGAATGGTGAAGGTGAAATTCCCATCAGATGAACAGCTCTCCGGGACTGGCAAGAAAGAAAGCATTCGGGTCACAGATGATGTGGATAAAGACAGCGACTCCAAATTGACCCTCACATCCCCTCTGAACATTCTTCAACACACCATTATGCAAGAAAGTACGACAAGTGGGATCAAATCGGCAACTAAATCCAATCTTCAAGAAGCAATTGGAGGTGGTGTATCCACTATTAAGGCAATTAACTTTTTGAATAAAACTCTCATCACCAAGCCCATTGCAGACAGAGCACTTGTTACTGTAGGCCCTAAAAGTCAAATAAAAAACGCATATGGAAACTTGCTGGAGAAGCCCAACTTCCCGTTTCCACCAGAGGAACCCAAGCGAGAACCGCCCCTAGTGGAAAGCAACCTGATACAGATGTTTAGTGTGTTCACAGACATCGAAGTCTGCATCTATGCACTGGTAGGACTCTCCTGCTTGGCTATGATTGCTGTTTTGCTTCACTGCGCCACCAGCAGTGCACGCACCCGCAATAGGAAGACTCCCATTCAATGCCAGGGTCAACATGAACACAGGCATCACTGGGTTCGTCTAAGCACAGCTGCAGAGCAAAGCAGAGCTGTGCCAATTGCAACCGCTTCCAATCCAGGAACGCAGGCAGCTGTTGAAATGCCACGAGCCATTCAGACCAGCGTAAACCCTGAGATGATCCAACCTAGAGAGATCCCAGCCATCGCAGGTGAGGAGAGAACTGCAACTCTGGGACGAAGAACCAACACTCTTCCTCCAAGGCGCGAACCGATGGCTCCGCTTCCTCCAATGGCGGTCAGATCAGCCACACTGTTGGCCAAGCCTGTGCGCAGCGAGCCTCTGCATTCTCCAACAAGCAAAAGAAATCAAGTCCAGTTCACAACCTTCACTACTCTAGACATCAAACATCTGGCTGCCCTCAAGAAGAGCGGACAGAACTTCAGCTGGCCCAGTCAACCGGTTGGAGGTTGTCAGGCTGCCAGTATGAGCCAGGCTGGGTTGAATGGTAAGGCTGAAAGGGTCAATCATGTACATTTTTGTAGCCCAGTGGAAATGTTTGGTCAGCAGGAGAACATGGAGTCTAAAGGGTTTCTTCCAGATGCTCCGTGGCCTGTGGTGACACCAGTGTCAAATGTGTGATACAAGAGTGGGTTATTTATACTACAGCTCCACCGGCCTCAGTCATACAACACAAACAGCCATTTATGTGTAAATTACTAGGAAAATGCATTCATACATCAATTGATCTGAATGCAACAGTTTATAAGGGATGTTTTTCAAGCAATTTAACACAGAAATTGTTTTTTTCATGAATACGTTTCTGCAAGTATGTAAATATTTCTGCAACCTTTTACAAAGTTTTACTGTTCCTGCTTTTGTATATTTGTACACATTCAAAACATAATAATACATAGTATATAGTGCTCAGCATAAATGAGTACACCTCTATTGACAGTTAACATTTGATCAACTTAACTTTGAATATAGCTAATTATAATTATAATAATAATTGGTGCATTTAAACAAAACAGTTTTATTGAAAAGTTATTAAAATAAGAGTGCATTTATTAAGAGTTTGGTCATCTAGTTTCAGACAAGTTTAAGCAAAAAAAAAAAGACAAACTAAAAGATTTCAACTAAATTTTGTATTTTTTATGTTTATCTAAATTTTACCTGTTTATTAAAATGTTATATTTAAATTTTTGTCAAACATATTCATTTGAATGTACAAAGTTTTCTGCCTGTTTACTATCAGTTTTAGCTTTGGTACTGACTAATCTATTACGTACAGTTGAAGTCAGAATTATTAGCCCCCCTTTGAATCTTTTTTTCTATTTTAAATAATTTTTAAATGATGTTTAACAGAGCAATAAAATTTTCACAGTATGTCTGATAACATTTTTTCTATTAGATAAAGTCTTACTTGTTGTATTCCGGCTAGAATAAAAGCAGTTTTAAAATTTTTAAACACCATTTTAAAGAGAATTATTAGCCCCTTTAAGCTATATATTTTTTTCGATAGTTTACAGATCAAACCATCATTATATAATAACTTGCCTAATTACCCTAACCTGCCTAGTTACCTAATAATGTAGTTAAGCCTTTAAATGTTACTTTAAGCTGTATAGAAGTGTCTTGAAAAATATCTAGTAAAATATTATTAACTGTCATCATGGCAAAGATAAAATAAATCAGTTATTAGACATGAGTTATTAAAACTATTATGTTTGGAAATGTGTTGAAAAAAATCTGCTTTCTGTTAAACAGAAATTGGAGAATAAATAAACCGGAGGCCTACTAATTCTGACTTCAAATGTACATTTGCACTGTTGAAATCCAGCCAATTTGAATGTTATCACTCGATAGAATGGGCATTATTATTCAGCTGATAGATATGGTCCACAAGGGACCTTCTGTGCCTACCAGTAGGCTCAGAAGACTGTTATCATCGATCCATATGGGTAATCAGCAAGAGATTACATACGGCTGCGGCCAGTAGTTAATGAGAATTATTTATATAATTTATAAAATTTCCCATTAATTGTATTTTAATAATTTCTACTCCAACCCTGAACCCAACCATCACAGTAATGTGAAAACAGATCTGGAATCTTCTCTATTAGTAAAGCTGATTAACCACGAGAATTATTTATACTATTTATTAAATTTCCCATTAATTAAGTTTTATTAACGTCTACCCCAATCCTAACTCTAAACCCAATCCTTGCAGTAATGTAAAAACAGATCTAGATCTGGAGTCTTCACTATTAGTTGTTTAACCATGTGGATGGATAATAACAGCCTTCTGAGTCTACCAGTTGGCACAGAAGGCGCCTACTGTCCAATATCTATTAGCTGATAACAACTGAAAATGCCCAAATAACATTTGATAACATTTGAAGTGGGTGTTGGAAAAATAATTTCCACTAGATGGCATATTTAATTTATTTATTAAAATAAATTGTTGATGAAATATTTAAATTATTTATTAAGGGTGGTAATAATATTGTTTTAAAAAACAAAGCCATGTAAATATTCCATCCAAACTAAAAGAAGCATGAAAAGAAATCTCTCTGGTTCTCTCTCTATATATATAATTCTCAAAAACATGCATATAAAAACAATTTCTGTACAATTGCCAAAAATGTATATACATTCATACATCTGAGTTTTGAGAAATTTAACAAAAAATTATTTAAATAAATTTATTTTTCATGAATAAGATCATTCATGCCTAAAAAAAATTATGTAAATATTTCTTTAACCTTTTTGCAAAGTTTTTACTTTTCCTGCTTTTGTATATTTGTATGAATAAAATCATTAATAACCATCACATTAAATATTTATAGAAAACATATATTATGACATTTTTCTTTAATGTGTCTTATATTAAACCTCTTACAGAATGTTAAATGAGCAAATATATGTAATAAATTGAAATGTATAAAAATAAAATGTATAAAATATATGCATCAATAAAAAAGGTTGCTTATTTATCAATAAATTAACAGACAAAATCAGTTACATTTATACTAAGTATCCCCACACTGAAGATTGCCCCAGTTTTCACTGTACACTCTTTTCTGCTTTATCAAATAAAGTGTCTAATTGTGCAAATTTCTGTTGTTGCAATTTTCTGTACCCCGCGAGGCTCACTTTTGCAATATATTAGCTCTACTAAAATAAACCTACATGTTTTCCCTCTCTCTCTAAGAGCAGCTAATACTGTAGGTCCTGTTATTCAACCTTGCTATACTGTTATTAGATTGTAGGTTTTGTAAACAGGACTGTTTACCTGGCCATGATCTCAAAGATGATGACTCTGTCTAATCGAACTGAATGAGCCTTGAAGCTGATCGTCTTGTTTTACTGGACCAGTTACATCAACAACCAAGTAAGTCAAATGCCAAAATATTATTAGTAACATCTACGGTTTATCTTGCATCCCGTCAATGTATATAAATGTCAGTGTTATTGTTTTACAACACTGCCCAGTGTGCATCTTGATGTCAAAACTACATAAAAAAAAAAAAAAAAAAAATATATATATATATATATATATATATATATATATATATATATATATATATATATATATATATATATATATATATATATCAAGAATGGAAATCAATTTGATGTCGAAACCTTGATGTCCATTTGATATCCACACATTGACATTATTTTGCCGACCAAAATAATGAAAAATTGTTTACAGTTTTTTTCTAATTGTTTTAGCACAATTTTGAAATAAAGGCTCAATTTGTCAAAACAATACACACAATTTACACATCCACACACAAAAACAGCAGAACACATCAGAACTTTGTGAAGTTTATTCATAAACTAATTTCGAGAAGATCACATGATTATGATTGAACACGCCTGGTTCTGCATTAGCATGTGTGAACCACCAATCAAGCCATTCCTAACCCATAAAAGAGCCAGGGTTTTTCACTACAGTCATCTTCGATTTGAAGAATCCCCCCTTCCACCCCTACCTCTTCACCTTTCCCTCCATAGGGCAGTGCGGTGGCCCAGTGGTTAGCACAGTTGCCTCACAGCAAGAACGTCACCGGTTCTAGTCCTTTAATAGGCTGGCGGTCGTTTCTGTGCGTAGTTTGCATGTTCTTCCTGTGCTCGCGTGGGTTTTCCCCGGGTCCTCGGGTTTCCTCCCACATTCTAAATACATGGACAACAAGTGAATTGCTCAATCTAAATTTAGCACTACAGTCAATCTCTCATCCAGTAGAATATCTCTTTAGAGCATTCATTTTAGTCATCAGCTCTTATCAAGGGGGAGTTGTCGAGATCTACCTGAGCTCAAGGCTCCCCTCTCGCCCTGCAAACGGGAGGGAGCACAGGGCTCTCTCCCGGGACAGCATGCCAAACTTGCTTATAATCAATCATCAGCTAAGTGTGAACTCTTGAATGCAAAATGAAACACTTCATCCAAAACTTTACAACTCTATAACACAACACAATTTTAGCACCATACAGAACACACACGCCTCATTCAAAATAAATCTGTTTGCTTCGTTTACACACTGGTGTAATCAATCTTAAACATTTTTAACTGACTAATACTTATATAATCAGGGTTTGAGAGATGTTGCTAAAGTACATGAACATACAGTATTCACCAAACAGTGATAGACTGATAGCTAAATATTGCCCTATCCTAACAAACCTATCTTCCTCACTTCTGTGCTTCTCATCCATTCTGCAACATTGCCTTATTTACTGAAGATTAATATTTATAGCTCCTGTTAAACATATTTACTGAAGACAACTATTTATTGCTATTCTATTGTAAACATGTTTATTGAAGACTAATAGTTTATACCTGTTGCTTTTTTATTGTGGTTGCAGCTGATTGGAGTCTACAGTTTAACAGCAGTGTGTGTGCACACCTCATGGCTGTGTTTAACCTATGGTTCATGTGTGTGATCATTTGAAGGAATTTGCTTTGAAATTGCAAGATAATTCCATTATGAAAAATTTCTTTGTCAAAAGCATCCAAGTATGTTGTGTGATTTGCAAATGACTGTGTAATGTTTTGCAAAAAGTGTGAAGCTGACAATGTGCTTACAGTTGTGCAGATCTGGCCTTGTGTTTTGCTCCTTGAGTGTACGGTTGTACTAATTGTGGGAGAAGTTTATTTTTAGTGTGTTAGCAATCATGAAAAACTGCAATATGAGGAAGGTATTCCTACCTTGTCAAAATGACATTGAATTCCCATCTAATATTTGTTGTACAGTCCTGTAATCGATTTTTGACACCAATGATAGATGTATTTTTGACATTAACATTTTTAAAATGTTTACTGATGTGGTTTTTGATTATGTTTTGACATCAAGGTATCTGCTGGGTGGATTAAAAGTCTGTAGCAGAATGTGTGCACATTACATAGGTGAAAAATCCTAACAGTGTCAAACTGTTTTGATCAATAACACATTTCAAAAGTCATTTTTATTTTGTGGGTAAATGACAGATCAATCCGTGCCTTCTTTATCACATCATCTCTGCGTGTTAACTCTTGCATAGCAGTTCCTCTGCATATTAATATAAGCATTTCTCCATTTTATCACTGCAGCAGTGTACAGCTTGCTTTAATGCTCCACACGCCTCCTGATTGTTTTCTGGATCGTAGGTCTTTATCTAGTCTTTGACCCTTGCTGTGGTTCAGCTCATCACTGACAGTGAAAAGAAGGAAATCTCTACTGCAAACAAACCTCCCTGTTTTATTTTGATACCACCAAACCCACCACCCTCCGCCGCAAAAAAACTACTATCTCTGTCTTCGAATGAGTGCTGCCTCAAATCTGGAAATTGCGTTTTCCTTAGTGCGCGTGGAGAAAAAGCTTGGACTTGCTCTGATAATCTGATGTGCTGCACCTCAGGACTCTTGTAGATTTGCAGAGAGGGAATCATCTTCAAAATAGCCTCAGGTTTCTTCTAGCATATAGTAAACCGTGTTTTTTGAAATAGTGTTGGGCGAGTTGCTTCAAAAAAGTAAGTCATTGCTAATTGCTTTAATAAAATTGCATTAAAAATAAATGTAATTTAATTACTCATTTTTTATTGCTTTGAACAATTTTGCTACACTCTGAAAAATTGAATTCTGCTAAATTGTTGAAAACCATTTTATGTGTTGAATTTAAACAAACAATTTAAATCTAGTCATGTTCAACTTAATTTGGTTGTTTAAATTCAGCCAAAATAAATTTTACAACCACTTATCCTAAAAAGTATTTAGTAAATTCAAGGAATCATATTTGAATCATTTTTTCAGTGTACTGTAAATGCATAAACTGTTTAAGGTCATTTAATTCTTGATATTTGAGTCAAACATGTCCTTTTAACTTTATAAAACATTTGAATAATTAAAGATAGTTCACCAAATAAGACATTTCTGTCATCATTATTACCCTTTACTTGTTCTAAACAGTTTCTTTTCCTTCTTAAACAAAAAAAAAAAGAAATAGAAGAATGTCGGTACCCATTTATGTCCATAGCTTTTCAAAGTATTTTCCCCCTTCTATTCATCCACCGTTCTTCAAAATATCTTCTTTTGTGTTCAACAGAAGAAAAAAACTCATAAATGTTTAAAACCACATGAGTGAGAATAAATGATGAGGTAGTTTTAAGCATTTTACTAACACACATTCTGTAATCTGCTTTTCTGGATATTTTTTTGCTGAACTTTTAAACTGTATATACAGTATTTAAGGAAAGTTTAGACTGTAATAAAATTACCTAAAACACCCTCTTACTTACATTTTCAGTGGATAAGTAATTCAATGCCATTAAAAGAAACAAACTACACCAAACACTGCCTTCAAAACACATCTGTCTTTTTATTTGACTTTTAATTTTATATAACAAGACTTGGGATTTGGGAGTGTGTTAGACTGGTTTGTATAATAGTCCATTTACAGTAAGAGCAATAATTTTGGCAAATTTTTATATTTTATGCTCTGTATTGATTCAAGACTATTTCTAATGTAAATTAAGTACAGTAAAACTAATAAATCAAAAGGAATGCAACAGTAACACATGATTAATGATGTATTAATAAGTAAACTAATCATTATCATGAACTAATGAAGAGTTAATGTATGTGATAATCCAGCCTGATCTCACGAGAAAACATAAGTATTTTACGTTTTGCCAGTTTAGTGGCTAATTCGTACGAATTCGTACGAGTTCAGTCGTACGAAATGGTACGATTTTAACAAGGAGGCGTGGCACCTGACCCCACCCCTAACCCCAACCGTCATTGGGGGATAAGCAAATCGTACTAAATTGTACGAATTAGATCGTACGAATTCATACGAATTAGCCACTAAATGAAAAAGTTACGAATTGCCGTGAGATTGTGTTGGCTAATCATGAACTAGCTTTAACTATAACATGAGTCACAAGAGTTTGTGTGAATAACGTCTAACGTAATTACTTGTTAGTACACGATTGTTTGTCAATTAATGCATTAATTACCACGTTAGTTTATGCTTAACCATCATGAATTCCTTATGTCAATGTATAATTACATCATGACTTTACTTGGAGGGGCACATCCTCATTAACCCATTATTAACTACTCATGAACTTTTTATGCATGTAGTGCAATTACACTGAATAGCACAAGAAAAGAGGGTAACACTTTATTTTTGGTCACAATTCACTGTATAAACAAACCATTAACTAACACTACTAGCTTAATAAACTACTAACTAGCTGTTTATAAATAGTTATTACGGTAGAAGTTGGGTTGAGGTTTTTGGTAGGGTTAGGAATGCAGAATAAGATCATATTTTATAATTACTAATGAATAGTTAATATTTTAGTAGATATATAATAAGCCAGTTAATAGCATGAATTATGACCAAACTAAAGTGTTACAGAAAAGTGTTCTGTCAACATCAACAGTTTAGCACAGGAGTTTATAAGTAGTTAAGGATGAGTTGATAATTTTGTACCCCTCCAAGTAAAGTCATGACATAATTATGCCTTTACAGCTCATGAGTTCATGTTGGTTACATTTAGCTTCAACTGAAATGTAAATTAATACATTATTCAACAACATTTACCAACAACTAATTATGGTAGCTGTTATTCTCACATAAACTCATATGACTCGTGTTGTAGTTAAAGTTAGTTCATGATTAGCACACGCCTTAACTTATCATTCATTCATAATGATGTAATGTTTGTAATGTAATGTAATGATTATTCATGTACTCTTTTTGTAAAATGTTAACGACAAAACAATGTTAACTTTTGTGTCTGAAAAGGAAGAAGTAACAATCTGTATGACAATCTTCAAAATATCATGATGCTGTCATCTCACTCCTGTCTAACAGTTTAAGCATACAACCAAAACCCACATAAGATTTGGTTAATCAAGCTTGTCTGTGAAGCCTTGGGTAAAAAATCTAATAGATGCTGTGGTCAGATTCTGCTTTTTTAGCTTCAACTCTTCAACACAGTCAAACCTATTTTATCTAGAAAAAAAACAGAAAATAGAATTCATGTTTTTATTACTTCTAGGTTGGACTACTGTAACTCAATATATTTTAGGATTAGTCAGACAAATCTTTCCCATTTACAGTTACTTCAAAATGCTGCTGCAAGGCTTTTTAACCGGTACAAAAACCTTCTTATCTGTCAGACCTGTTGACTGAACATCAGCCTGGTCGGTCTCTTCAGTCTTCAAAATAGAGACTTTAATGCATCCCTAAGTAGAGGCTGAAATACAAGGGTTTGTAGTAGCTGGTCCTACATTGTGGAATGCTCTGCTTCTTTGTATTTGTTATATATCATCTCTGTCTATTAAATCTAGGTTGAAAACTTAACTTTTTGAGTTGGCATTTTATCAGCAAGAATTGTTTATTTTAGCTATAATTTAGTATCTTTCTCTTTGTTTGTTATGTGCAGCACATTGGTCAACTTTTGGTTGTGTTTAATAGTGCTAAATAAATCAAATTGACATTGACATCAATGAGCAAATAAATTATAGATTTAATTTTAAATCAAATGTGAAATTCATCAAAAGGTTTTTCTACTAATCTGTAAATAAAAAAGAAGCAAAATCAATGGTAGATGTGCAGCTATAGTGTTTGGAAATGGAAAAAAAATTACGTACAAATTCATAATTTGTTGTTCATAATACAGGAATTCTCTCTGAATCATTGATCTCTGAAAGTTTGGAATGGGACGCGCGTGGCACATATAAATATATATTTGTGTGTGGGATGTTTAAATAACAGCTACGCCTGCGCTATCATTTCACCAGTCGTCTAATCCGGAGCGTCGGATATTCTATTGACAGATTTGCAGGATTGAGGTCATTGTGTTTCTGGATTATGCTGCATTAGTGGATCTCCCCCTTCTCTGCCCACATTTAATGATGTGGGCCAAACACCGTGGATCTGCTTTTAGCTCCTTTCACTTCTAGCTTGTATTTAATTCTAGTGGAAGCAGAATGCTTAGTCGCTTTGACTGTACAAAAGTTGATCCATTTTCTATTTAAAAATCATGCAGGTTAGAAATTTCTTCTTTATTATACTGCTAAATTAAATCATATACACAATATCTTCCTTTTTTACGCTTTTGCAAGTTTGTCACATTTCTGAGCTCTTGTTTTTAGAATTGTGAGTTTTAACATTTCAGTTTCACGAGTTCACACACAGCAAAACCCCTTTAATCAGTGCAGAGAGTTTTCCTCTTTAAATAAGGGCAAACAGGTTGCTATTAAGTAAAGCTGCTGTTTGTGGAGTTGCTTAATGATCCTCTGCTGAGATTTTGGGAGATTCAATATATCATATTTCTGCTGATTTCATCCAAGGCTTTGACTTAAGTCAGTTGTAGTTGTGTGTTTCTCTTCTGTGTTTCTTATTATTAAGAGCAGGTGTTCATCATTAGTGCTCAATCATCACTTAATTGATGCTTTTACTGTCTCATTAACCTGAGTAACTTAAACTCAATTTAGAGAGGGGCCAAATACTATCTAAACTCACTAAACTTTACTCAAAGGGTTTTCTGTGCACTTACAGATGTTAAAAGAATGAAGAACATTTGGCATCCTCTCCAGGGAGAGGACTCTGAGCTTGACAAAGACACCCCAACTCGTATTTTTCCCCTTGTGAGGAAAGTGAGAGACATGGTCCAAGTGAAGTAGTAGTTTTCAGAATGATGTTAAAAGGTCATATATATATATATATATATATATATATATATATATATATATATATATATATATATATATATATATATATATATATATGTATATATATGTATATGTATATGTATATATATATATATATATATATATATATATATATATATATATATATATATATATATATATATATGTATATATATGTATATGTATATGTGTATATATATATATGTATATATATATATATATATATATATATATATATATATATATATATATATATATATATATATATATATATATATATATATATATATATGTATATGTGTATATATATGTATGTATATATATATATATATATAATGCACAGTCGAAGCTTTGAGAACATATCCTCTCATAAAATTTTTCTTTGCTTGTGAAACTGTCCAAAAATGAGCATTTAAGAACCATTTTAGAGTGCAACAGTTCAGCTCTGGACATAAAATCATTCATTTCCTCCTAGTTATTTGCAGCCAATAATAAAAACCTTTTATTTCAAACATGTCTTATCCTGCTATTTTATGTTGACTCGTTGTCATTTTCCATTAATAAATGATGTACTGTAAATAATAATATTCTTATTTATACATTTGAAAGGGTATCAGTGTATTATATAATAAAACACTAATATTTCAAAAACATAGCACTCAATATTTGAAGCCTACAATTTCTGCTGATGGCAAATCCTGAGAACAAGAGTAACTGAAGATTCTTTTATGACTAAAAATTGGAGAAATAAAACCAAGACCAATGTAAAGGTCATCATAGCATCATAGCATCCATTGGTCATGTTTCTTAATATTAGGCATCATTCACGTCAATACTTTTTATATATTCCTTAAGCAATATTTAACAGGGCAAGGGCGTTTTCCCATATACAGCTGAAGACATGTTTAGTTTTTCCATGAAATATTTATTTTTCAAATATTTCCCCAAGTAATGTTAAACAGAGCAAATTAATTTTGACAGTATACCAGTATTAACATATTTTAAATCCATTAATAAGGCCAATTCTAGTAATACCCTTACGAAATATAACCATATTTCTGATTGGCTACATTGTTGTCCGATGACTTTTGTAATCAGCCTAACTTAAACTTCAAACTAAATACTATCTTGCAAAATAAATACTAATCTATTATGCTCTGTCATCATGACAAGGATTAAACAAAATAGTATTTGGAAATTAGTTATTCAAGTTATTATGTTTCAAAATCTGTTAATATTTTCTCCATAAGCAGAACTATTTTAAAAATAATAAAATAATTTGCTTTTTGGCTTCAACTGCAAATTTCCATTTGTTTATAATATCTGACAAAAGTCTTGTTGTTGATCCCAGTTGTGAGCAACAAATAATACCTTGACTTCTAGTTGATCATTTAGGAAAGTGGCAGAAGGTAGACTTTTTAGATGAATCATCTGTTGAACTGCTTCCCAATCATCACAAATGCTTCAGAAGACCTATTGGAACCTACATAGACCCAAGGTTCTCACAGAAATCAGTCAAGTTTGGTAAAGAAAAAAATCATGGCTTGGGTTGCATTTAGTATAGGGGCGTACGAGAGATCTGCAGAGTGGATGGCAACATCAACAGCCAGAGGTATCAGACATTTGTGCTTTAATTGGCCAGCTCAGTCACCAGACATAAACATTATTGAGCATGTCTGGGGTAAGATGGAGGAAGCAATGAAGATAAATCCAAATAATTTTGATGAACTCTGGGAGTCCTGCAAGAATGCTTTCTTTGCCATTCCAGATGACTTTATTATTAAGTTATTTGAGTCATTATAGAGATGTATAAATGCAGTCCTCCAAGCTCATGGGAGTCATACACAATATTAATTGTTTTTCCACTGTACCATGACTTTATATTCTATACTGTACATTATTTCTTTCAGGTGACAAGACCTTTGTTTAAGCAAAGTCAGATCTTACTGTAGTGAGTCAACGGATCGTTCCAGAACCGAACAAGCCACAGACCATGTTATCCTTAAAAGATTGGTTGGTGCCTACGAGTCTGAGATTGATTTCATTTTCAAAGCAATCCACAGGCACCCAGCAAAAGGCAAATCCACAGGATACCTAGCCAGTCAACATCACAGTTGCGTGTTAATTAACTTTACACCCTAAAACAATAAGAGGCTCTACAATCAAAAACCCACCAAACCGGTTTTTGAGAAGTACCTTTTGGTTCGCTTGTCCTTTGGCGTCTGCAAGGAATACACATTCTCAGGCAGACACAGAAGCGATCAGAAACGCTTCCAAAGTTTAATGGACATTTAAGTAAAACAGTTTATTTGAGTAATGTATGTTTACTTTATGTTTCTGTAGGTTTTTGTGTGTACATGTTCCATGTGTTTAACAAAACTGTTATAGATAGTTCTTGAGTAATAGCCCTCAGTGACAAATGAAATCTACAGAATGTTTGTGAAATACTTTGTTTGGTATCGATTGAAAGCTAGGAACATTTTAAATGCATTGGTTTATATGAAGAAACCATACTATGAAAAGTGTTGACGTTATAAGACTTTATTTTAACCACTATGCTATCAAAGCAGCACCCACACCAGGTGTCAACCCGGCCTCCTAGAGGGCAGAATTGGGGTGTGACTCCACCCCGCACCTTATCTGATTGGACAAGTATTGTGTAGACACAGCCTCTACCAAAGCCTATAAAACTTTGAACAAAGGAATTTCATCGTCGTCTTTTGCCGGTCATCTTTGCCAGTCGTCACCGCTGTCGCTGCCCGGACGTCGCTCTTCTCGTGCTGTGGCCGTTACATCGCCTCGCCGGAAGCCTCGTTACATCACGGAGCAGACCGCGACCTTCACTTGCTGCCGGCTCGACCCCCGATCTGCTTGTGCAACCGCTTCAACAACAAGCCATCGGGTCAACACATCCAAACTCTGAAACTCATCCTAACTACAGGAACCCAGGAAGGACTTCGAACGCCGCCTTGTCCAACATCCGTATCCCTAGCAACCAACTAAGGAAACCCCTCTTCACCGACAAGGGAATTCCATCACGTCACTGAAGTTGCTACGCTGACCAATCAGCTTCGCCGGGATTTCCCTTTGGACCAGTCGAGGAAACCAAATTACATCAGAACGCAAGTAGCACAAACAAGGTTTCTATCCATTGCTGACTCTGGTGTGAATTATGTTTAAGTAGTAAAGAATAGCGAAATTCTCTGCTTTTATGGTTTCTTTCAGGTTGCAATGCTAAGAACTTAGCAAAGGCTAGAAGTTAAATCCACTCAGTCAAAACTCTCCTCAAACTGCTTGTGCGTGTGTGTATGTATGTGCGTTTGTTTGTTTTACGTAGATTAGTACTTTGTGTTATAGAGTAGCAATAAACTTTTGTTTCGTTTTAAGATCCGTGTTGGTGTGTTGTGTGCTTTATAAGTTAATGCCTCAGCTTCAGATACTGCTACCTTGCTCATTAAATAATTAGATACTGTTTTTATATTGTTATTGTTCGCCACGTAATAATATAATACAGAATTGCTTTACATTAAACGTTCTATTTGCTGGACAAATACTAAAGTTAAGTGTAAGCTTTAAATAATTCTATGTGAATCATGTTCGAATCTTTGATTCGAATCCCCAAAGTTTAAACATGATTTAAACCAAAGAGCTGATTCTTACATAGTGGTGGAGAATGCGGGCAAGCAGATCTAACTTTTAAAGCACAAAACCCAGAAATTACGTTGTTAATCTTTTCTATTTTTGTCCGGAAAGAATAGATTAGAAAGAACAAAAGTTTTGCTACTGCACAATTTCATTGTGGTACCATTTGTTTTATTGCTTGACTGCATTTAGTGTTGTTAAGAAAGTAAAACTTCATTTAAGTTGTCCGCCGAGACAAACTGTAAGCCGCTCTAAAGCGCATGTAGAGAAAGACAAAGCGTATTCCTTTGTGCTTATCTCATAACGTTATATAAGGCCTTCACAGTTTGATTTCGTACGCCGCGATTCCCGGATGGAAACTCAGCTGTGTTTTCTCCTGGTAACTGATATAGCATAGCTA
Organism: Danio rerio; assembly: GCF_052040795.2. Lineage (NCBI taxonomy): Eukaryota > Metazoa > Chordata > Actinopteri > Cypriniformes > Danionidae > Danio > Danio rerio. The sequence continues at coordinate 19,741,385 of NC_141041.1, forward strand.
ACTAAATTCTTGTTGCCCTGTAATTTGCTAATACTTAGTAAATTATTTAAAACGCGGAGCTCAGAGAGAGCTGCCTAGTGTAGTTTATAGGAGAAGTTTTGAAATTGATCAATTGAAATTGTGGTTTGAATCCACGGATGTGTTTGCAGTCTACACAGACTTAACACAGAGTGCTGAGATCCCCCATATCTCTGTCACGATTTGTATTAATCTCAGAAATCCTGTTGATTAATTTTATCTCACTTTCATGAGTTGAGATCGTTCAGTACTGTTAAGATATAAAATCTAACTAGTGCTTTTTGCTTGAACAGTGTGAGATACTGTGAAATTTGCTATTATTCCACTTTGTGGTCGTTGCCATAGCAGCAACCTTGGTCCGGAAGTACAGAGAGACTTGCCGGAATTACATTCAAGCGCGCATGTGCAGTCCGCCAGCGCCAGCTTGGATTGTAAACAAAGAGCATAGCGTGAAGCTAAGCTAAACTAACGCTAACGCGTTTGCATTGAAGTCTATGCATTTCCAGTAGCAGCGAAGGCTAATAGATAGCACGTAGCATTTAGTGGTCTTAAATGCATTGTATGGCTGATGTTTGAAATAACTCTTGCATCTCAGTTATTTCTCTTTACTTACCTTGGAAAAGATAACAAACGCAAAGTTAATCAAAGTGTGCACGATCTAACTGCTGAGTTTAATAACTACTATTTTATTTTATTTTTGTTTTTCCTGCTGTACTTGGCCTGTTGAATTTGATCAGTTTGAACTCACATAAGCTGTTGGTTTTATTAGTGATGAATTATAGTTTTGTTTTCATGAATATAAATTAATGCTCTCTGACCTATTCAAGTATAAATTTTCCATTCATCAACATCTAGGAACACCCATTTCCTATGACTGTTGATTTATACGGATAAGACTCACTGATTAAATAAATTATAATTGTTTAATTTAATGATAAACTGCATTAAATGTTACTCTAACCAACTTCATTGTTTTGAAATTTTAATTTCATTAATGGTTCATTTATGCATGGCGTTATCATTTTAGCAATAATTAATAATTTAATTTAGTCATAAGTGTTCTTATCAATCTTAATGATAATTTATAAAAGTTATTACTTCTTTACAGGTTTAAAGTTAAGTTCAATTAAAATTTGAATTTAGTCTTTTCATCTAGTGGAGCCCTCCAATTAGCCAAACTTCAAAAGGAAAATTCAGATTTTTCTACTACCTAGGCTAAGCAGTTATTATATAACACAATAAAACCAACACTTCTTGTAGTGTCAACTCAACAGCGCCACCGCTTTGACATCCTTAAATACACCTAATGCTAAGAGAAAACTAACTCCTTTGTTCTCTCTTTCTACTAACTATCTTCTTTTAACTAGACTATTGATACTGGTTTAAGGATTGTGCTTGTGAGAGTCAAAAAGCAGAGAATTTTAGAAACATTTAATAGATGTTTGGGACACTTGAACACTTTTAATTGTTAAAATTGTCTGATCTCACCCCTCCTTTCTCACTCATCAGGTCAACAAGAGGATAGGCGTCATTAGATCCAATTCTAAACACGCATCCAGAAACAATTTATTTGGTGTACGGAGTCAATCCTATTCAGAAGCCAATACTGTTATTGTTGTCCTACTTTCTGTCACTTCAGAAGAAAGTTAATAGCAACTTCAGTCCTGGTATTTAGAAATCTTATTTTATATTTAACAAAAGCTAAAGGAACCCTCTCTCTAGGAAAGTGGAAACTACAGATTTTCACTCTACTCCTTAGTCTCCTTATCACTTTTGTTTTCTCTGTTCTCTCACTGTGTCTGTGCTACTGACTCTTTCCACAGAGACTACCAGTTAGACACGCGTACCCACCAGAGGGCCACAGTTCCAGAGAACCACACTTAACTCAACATTAGTATACACTTAACATTGCACATTAACATTTCTCCTTTTCTGTTTGCATTGTTCTACCTTGTTTTTTTTTCTTTCTCCTCTCTATCTCTCTTCAAGGTCTGTGTCAGTTAAATCCTAAGTCCTCCCCTCCCCGCAAAACATGGCTCACCCCAAAGACCCTGTTGGCCACTGGAAGGACCTGGAAACATGGCTGAGCGTTGTAACAGGCAGTCTCCTCCCTAAAGCTGCCGAAACACTGCAGCCCCTGACGCAAAACCAATTGGATGAGAACATAGACAGCATCATGAAGCAAGACCCAAGTCAAAGCTTCAACCACAAGGAGCTGGCCAAAATCACTGGTACTTTGAGTCACACACTCATAGCCACCCTCAAATTGAGTGACAGACACGCCTCCCAACTCCAACACAAGCTGACACGCCTGCAAGCCCGCACCGAGCAGCTAGAGCTAGAGGCTCAGGAACGTCTGGAACAACCAAATGAGATGGATGAAGGTACTAAAGAGGAGATCGACAAACTACAAGAAGCTCTAACAGCCATCACAGAACAAAGAGAACAAGCCAGAGCAGACCGTGCTGACGTCGCTAACAAGCTAGATTATGCTGAACAGCTACTGAAGGAAGCGAAGGTGGACTTAAGAGACAAGAAGGCCAGAATCAAAGCCCTTGAAACTCACCTGAGCGAAGCAAGACATGAGATCGACAGACTAATGCAGGAAGTGGATGACATCAAAGAGGAATCCGCCAGTGAACTCAGGCATGCCTATGCACTGCGCTATGAACCTCCAAAGACAAGATGTGCACCAGCCTCGCCCCTGCCAAGTAGGACAGGATCCCCTGTCCCTGAGCTCTCACCTACTGAAAGAGGTGAGAAACCATGCCGAAGATCTTCGCCAACACCTTCTGAAGAGCCTTACCTTACCCCACAGCGACGAGAGCCTGTGATAGCCAGTCACAGAACGTCATACAGTCTGGACCTCAAAGACCTTGACAAGCTGGCCAGAAACATTGGCAAGTTTACTCCAAGTGTGTCAGGTGGTTTGGAGGTCCACGCTTATTTGCAAGACATTGATTTCCACCTGGAAATGAGACCCAACGTCTCTGATAAAGAAAGACTGTATTTGCTTCGAGCCACATCCAGCACTGAGGTGCGCAGCTTCCTGGACCGACAACCAGCTCGGGTAAAGAACGATTACCGCTTGCTCCAAGAAGCCCTCATCAGAGAGTTTGCAAACCCTGAATCAGATCAAGGACTGTTAAGTGCTCTGGAGACAAAACAAGCTCGCAATGAGTCCCCACATGCTTACTACAACCGACTCAGGCAAGCCTTTTTCGGAACTCGCAACGAACCGAATATGGAGGAAGACCTGAACTTTAAGATTCTCTTCCTGAGAAACTTCCATCCTGCAGTAAGCCAACATCTCGGAGTACTCGCATGCCCACGAACAATGAGCATCCAGCAATTGCGAGATTTGACACAGAAAGCACACGACAAACAAAAGATGGTGTTAGAGAAAAACACTAAAACTGCAACAGTTCTTGCCTTTAACACCCAGAATCCAGAACTGGCACTAGAGGATGCCCAACGCCCAAACAGCGTGAGACCACCATCCCCAGCGTGGAATGCGTCTTCGTCCAATAGACAACGGAACTCCTACGATGACACAAGACCTAAACAAAGGAACAGTCACTGGGATGGACCGCGTGGACAACGACGCTCACCTGAACACCACCGGGAAAGAAACCAATGGGGGTCAAACAAAAGCTGGTCACCATCTAAGGGAAGACATCAAAAACCTGGATCATCAAGTCCAAGGAGTCAACGAAGGTACTCCAAAAACTTCCACCCTGACAACGCTCAGAATCAATCCCAGCAAGAGGAAAATGCCCCACCGGGATTTGACCCTCAAGAACTGGTAAAATTGATGATGAAAGAGTTTCTCAAATGCATAGAAGAGGACAGGAAACGGGAAAAGGAAAAAGCAGATTCAGCCTGACTAGTCGCCGAGCGGAGAAGCAACAATCACCTGAACCAACAAACACTTGCAGATGAAAGCCCTCAGGTTTCCAAAAGTGCCGTTCTGGTCGTCTGCCACTCCTCCGACAAACCTCAGTTCAGTCCTGAAACCCTTCCTGACCCATGCCAAACTCCGGTACCTCCATTACTAGATGAACATTTGACAGCTCCATCATCATTGAACAACAAATGGGGGAGGACCACAACTTGACACAGATCAACTGTTCTACCCTCTTTACACTAACATAACCTTTGACATTCTAGGGAAACACCTAGTTTAACACAACACTAATACTTTCTCCTCTACAGCACTGCTAGAACAACTTCTAGTAGAGAGGATCCACTCCACATTTGCAACACTGTTTTGCTGGTTTTTAACCTACCTTGTTTTGTTGCATCACTGTGCCCCTTCATTTCCTTTCTCTCTCTCTCCCTAACTAATTTGCAGTTCCAGTCCCCTCTACAGGGAACTCCTGCAAATTCATGCATAGGGCCTAAAAGTAGGATTGACTCCTTCTCCCAAATTAGTGTCAATTGCTGCAGAATTATTGCTTATTTAAGTTGAAGCTAGCGCCACTCCATACTTGCAATGAAGTAAACTAGCTAAGTAACTAAATTTGAATTATTTCAGGCAATGTTACACTACACCTTGTGTTCCCAACACGAACAATTTAAGCTAAAACCTGCACCAGAACTCAGTCTATGGAATGGAAATGTGGTTTGTGTCTTGTGTGTCTGTTCTCTCTCTACCTATGCCTCTTGTTCCAGTGTCTGCCGATGTTCATGCCAGGAACATCACCATCCAAATGGGGGATGTAGTGAGTCAACGGATCGTTCCAGAACCGAACAAGCCACAGACCATGTTATCCTTAAAAGATTGGTTGGTGCCTACGAGTCTGAGATTGATTTCATTTTCAAAGCAATCCACAGGCACCCAGCAAAAGGCAAATCCACAGGATACCTAGCCAGTCAACATCACAGTTGCGTGTTAATTAACTTTACACCCTAAAACAATAAGAGGCTCTACAATCAAAAACCCACCAAACCGGTTTTTGAGAAGTACCTTTTGGTTCGCTTGTCCTTTGGCGTCTGCAAGGAATACACATTCTCAGGCAGACACAGAAGCGATCAGAAACGCTTCCAAAGTTTAATGGACATTTAAGTAAAACAGTTTATTTGAGTAATGTATGTTTACTTTATGTTTCTGTAGGTTTTTGTGTGTACATGTTCCATGTGTTTAACAAAACTGTTATAGATAGTTCTTGAGTAATAGCCCTCAGTGACAAATGAAATCTACAGAATATTTGTGAAATACTTTGTTTGGTATCGATTGAAAGCTAGGAACATTTTAAATGCATTGGTTTATATGAAGAAACCATACTATGAAAAGTGTTGACGTTATAAGACTTTATTTTAACCACTATGCTATCAAAGCAGCACCCACACCAGGTGTCAACCCGGCCTCCTAGAGGGCAGAATTGGGGTGTGACTCCACCCCGCACCTTATCTGATTGGACAAGTATTGTGTAGACACAGCCTCTACCAAAGCCTATAAAACTTTGAACAAAGGAATTTCATCGTCGTCTTTTGCCGGTCATCTTTGCCAGTCGTCACCGCTGTCGCTGCCCGGACGTCGCTCTTCTCGTGCTGTGGCCGTTACATCGCCTCGCCGGAAGCCTCGTTACATCACGGAGCAGACCGCGACCTTCACTTGCTGCCGGCTCGACCCCCGATCTGCTTGTGCAACCGCTTCAACAACAAGCCATCGGGTCAACACATCCAAACTCTGAAACTCATCCTAACTACAGGAACCCAGGAAGGACTTCGAACGCCGCCTTGTCCAACATCCGTATCCCTAGCAACCAACTAAGGAAACCCCTCTTCACCGACAAGGGAATTCCATCACGTCACTGAAGTTGCTACGCTGACCAATCAGCTTCGCCGGGATTTCCCTTTGGACCAGTCGAGGAAACCAAATTACATCAGAACGCAAGTAGCACAAACAAGGTTTCTATCCATTGCTGACTCTGGTGTGAATTATGTTTAAGTAGTAAAGAATAGCGAAATTCTCTGCTTTTATGGTTTCTTTCAGGTTGCAATGCTAAGAACTTAGCAAAGGCTAGAAGTTAAATCCACTCAGTCAAAACTCTCCTCAAACTGCTTGTGCGTGTGTGTATGTATGTGCGTTTGTT
>NC_141041.1:19752500-19790000 GCF_052040795.2 Danio rerio
TTTCAATCTATCTGACGGCCGTCCACCCACCCATCCGTCTGTCTATCTATCCTTCCATCCTTCTATCCCTCCATCCATCCATCCATCCATCCATCCATCCATCCATCCATCCATCCATCCATCCATCCATCCATCCATCCATCATTCTTTCAATAAATCCATTATTCTATCTGTCTTTCTGTCTGTCTGTCTGTCTGTCTGTCAGTCCATCCATCCGTCCTATCCCTCCATCCATCCATCATTATTTCAATCAATCAATCAATCAATCAATCAATCAATCAATCAATCAATCAATCAATCAATCAATCAATCAATCAATCAATCAATCAATCAATCAATCAATCAATCAATCAATCAATCAATCAATCAATCCAACTATCCATCTGTCTGTGATACTGTGTGCACATTCATTTTCTTGTCGGCCCTTTTATTTATCCTGGGTCCCCACAGCGAAAGGAACCGCCAACTTAAAAAAAAAAAAAAAAAAAAAAAACTCCAGCACTTTTTACTTCCAGCCACAACCCATCTCTAGGAAACATGAAACATCCACACACTCATTCATACACTACGGACAATTTAGCCTACCCGATTCACCTTTACTGCATGTCTTTGGACTGTGGGGGAAACCAGAGCACCCGGAGAAAACTCACCCGAACGCAGGGAGAACATGCAAACTCCACACAGTAATGACAACTGAGCCAAGATAAGCCGAGGTTCGAACCAGCAACCCAGAGACCTTCTTGCTGTGACTGCTACTGCTACCTACTGCACCACTGCGTCGCCAAACTTTGTGCACATATAACTTGAATATATTTTGCCTATATGTTAAACTACATGTTTATAATGTGTCATGTATTTGCTACATATCTTTTAATATATTATACACACACATACTGTGAAAATAGAATATTAGAATAAGAGTTAGAATGAAACTTGCATTTATAAATTAAGTGTATATCATTAGCATGAATTGATTTAGCATACATATCACACACAAATTTATTATCTTAAAAATTCAATATGTATACAAACAAAACCTTTCGCTATAGGGTTATAATTATAGGTTATAAATATTTAACCAGTAATTGTTCCTATTATTTTCTGGTTGTAATAACTCAGCATTTTGTCATTAACTCAGCAAGTGTCTATCGGTTTTTTATATATATAGTTGAGGGAAAATCTATTAGCACTCCTGTGAAGTTTTAAAAAATATGTGATATTTTAAAAATGAATTAAAATTCAACATAAAATTTCAGAAATTTGAATCTTCCTGTATCCTAAGGTTTTTTCTTTACTGCCTTAAATGTAACAGATTTGAAAATAACATTGCAATGTATTATTATTACATTTTCATTTGAAAAGCCGCTGTACAGCTGACCTAGCAAATCTTATATTTTTGTGTGGTCAGTTTTGGTTGTTATGGTTAGGGCTAGAGGACTAGTGTCAGTTGCTTATATTGTTTACTACTTTAAGTTAAACAAATGAGACTTCTGGTGTATAGGATTTCTGTTTTAGATGTAACTAAAGCAATGCTACTTCTTTACAGTGAGCAAATGTGAGTTTTTGTTTTATGTTGATTGTGTTCTGGAGATGACAGTGTACCTTCAGCTTAAGGTCGGTGTTGGTGACCTCTCTCCTGTCCTAAACTTCTGGATAGCCTGACATGTGCGTGCGTTCTCTGTCAGAGCTATTGGTGGCCTGTATGCCCGAGGCCAGCGCCTGCCTGTGAAGCTGAGCGGATGATTTATTCCCCATCTATTGCGATGCATCCGCTCACCGATTTTCCCATTACAGCTGTTTCCAGAACCACATGAAAAAAACATTTCTTCTCAGGTCAGGTGTTTTTTGTGCTTAATGCTTAAGATTCCCTCTTTTCCACAACAGGTTCAAAGCCATAATGGCTAAATCGATGAGCATCACGTCTTTTGTCTTTGAAATGGCATCGTCATCTCTCCGGCGTGTCAGAGGTTTGGTGGGTTTGGCCTCGAGAGCGACGCTTCATCACTGACTGTCTTTCAGTTATCATTCCTCCAGGCTGCTGGACCGAGAGCACATTCGTTCTGCTGCACTGCAGATCTAGTGTCAGACACTGATCAATGATGGGTCGAGCTAAATGCTGGTGACACAGTTGGCACGACCTCTGGTCTCACTGATGATATTCACTGTCTGACTTTTAAAGACAATACAATCAAACAAAAGTTCATTTAGGTCATTTCATGTAGACGCAAGTTGTAATGTTAAAGAAACAGTTCATCTAAAAATGAAAATTTGTTTACTTAACCTCATGACATTTAATATGTAGATAACTTTTTTCTTCAAAACAAAAAATAAGATTTTTAGATGATTCCTAAAATAAAAGCATTTGATAATGGCACTTTTAGAGAAACAACATGAATAGCCTATACACTGAGGTCTTGTAAAGCAAAACGGTCAGTCTGAGCAAGAAATGGGACATTATTTACAACATTATTACATTCAATCCACATATCTTTTCAACTGTCTGGAGACTAAGGCGGAGCACACACACCATAAGATAATCCAGCTCCATCTTGCAAAGAAACTGCTATTTTATGTATTGTCAGAAAAGTGGCTAACTCATATGAATTACTATAATTTAATTTTTATAAAAACATAAAACTTTAACAGTAAAATATAGAAATAGAGGCACCGCTGTGACGCAGTGGGTAGCATGATTGCCTCACAGCAAGAAGGTCGCTGGATTGAGCCTCATCTGGGTCAGTTGGCATTTCTGTGTGGAGTTTGCATGTTCTCCCTGTGTTCATGTGGGTTTCTTCCTATATGATCCACTGTGTAAAACATATACTGGATAAGTTGGCGGTTTATTCCGGTGTGGCAACCCCAGATTAATAAAGGGACTAAGCCAAAAAAATAAATAAATGAATGAATGAATAAATGAATGAATGAAAGTTCAATGGACTCGTAAGGTTAATTTGATTCAACTAAAAAAATTATGGCAACCAGGATTTTTTTACACTATACATTTTTGTCGCTGATGATGAAGCAATCATATTGCTAGTGCAATGATAATATCTGCCATTATTTTTCTCACTATATTTGAAAAGTTCTGTCATTGAATGTGCTTTTGATGTAGAAACAAAATTTGCAGCAAATGGAAAACAATCTAATTATTCTTTCTGTTCCAAAAAGCTGTCAAGATACAGGATAATCATTTAAATTATGAATATGGGTGTGAGGGGAAGGGGAAAAGCTCAAAAGGTTTTAAACAATTTCACAACAGAATTTGTAAATGTATTGAAACATTAAATATCTGAAAATTAAAATAAGTCAATATTTGTTGCTGGCAGCACGTGGCTCAGTAGTTAGCACTGTCGCCTCACAGCAAGAAGGTTGCTGGTTTGTGTCCCAACTGGACCAGTTGACATTTCTGTGTGGAGTTTGGATGTTCTCCCAGTGTTGTCGTGGGTTTCCTGGGTTTACCCCACAGTCTTCAGACATGTGCTATAGGTGAATTGAATAAACTAAATTGGCTGTGGTGAGGGTATGCAGTTAGAAGGACATTAGCTGCGTTAAAAATTTTGGTGGAATAGTTGCCGGTTCATTCTGCTGTGGCAACCCATAGATTAATAAGTGAAGTTTATTTTTAAACTAATTTCAAGAGTTCACACTTAGATATTGCTTGACAGCTGTAAGCAGGTTTGGCATGCTGTCCCGGGAGAGAACCCTGAGCTCGGAGATAGTTGAGCCCAGGGCTCCCGCCAGGTCCATAGAGCATGTGAGGGGAGTACGAGATCAGGTGGTTCTCGAGAGCTCCCCTTTTTGTAAAGGAGAAAAGGAGGAGAAAGGGGTGGATGGGGGGTTTCTTCGGAAAACGAAGATAAGGGAGTAATGTCTAGCTAGGCTACTTATAGTGGGTTAGGATAGATCTGATTGGCTAACTAATGAGTGTAGATAGGTGGCCAGCTGCTGTCAATTATATCACGTGCTCCTCTCGAAATTAGTTTAAAAACTTCACTTCAAGAGTTCACACTTAGATATTGCTTGACAGCTGTAAGCAGGTTTGGCATGCTGTCCCGGGAGAGAACCCTGAGCTCGGAGATAGTTGAGCCCAGGGCTCCCGCCAGGTCCATAGAGCATGTGAGGGGAGTACGAGATCAGGTGGTTCTCGAGAGCTCCCCAAATGCATGAAGCTCGGGACAGCAGCCGTGTATTCGAAGAAACTCCCCAAAAGGCTTGAAATGCTATATCCGGCTGCTGGATATAGTTATTTGAAAAAGAAAAGGTAAAGAGGGCTCCTTTGGAGCAAAGGGTGAAACAGGTTCCTGCGGGAACCCGAGCAGAGTTGGCTTGGGCTGTGAATACTCCTGCTGGAGTAGAGACTCGGGGAGACCCCTGCGGGGGTCAGAGCCATGGGGTGGGCGGGAATCCTGCTGGAGTCATTACAAGGGAAGGGGAGTGAAGGACTCCGGCTGGAGAGGGGGGTGAAGGGGGGCAGGGGGGGCGGGGACTCCAAAGGAGTAATTTGCTCGAGGAACACTCCTTGCGGAGATTGAGCTGGGAGGTGGCAGCACTATATATAATTATATATTTATATGAAACATATAGATATATAAATATATAATGGGGTAATCTAGGGCCTTGGGGGGGCGTTTTTACTGACTCTTGCGAGAGTCGAAGCTCTTGGCTCTCCTGCGGGAGAGAGAGCTGTATGTGCCATCTCCAGCTGGAGTCGGGAAAAGGAATGGTCGGTGAAGCCCCAGCTGAAGGGGGAAATGGCAGTTGGGCGATGACCCCTGCGGGGGTCCGGTGCTCGGGATTAACTCCGCGGGAGTTAGAGCTTGAGGGTGACAGCACTATATATAAATATATATTTATATGCGTGGGTGCATATATATATACATATATATAAATAAATTTAAAAATAAAAGATAAGTGTGAGAAATAAACAAAAAATAAACATAAATAAAAGCTAGGGCCGGGGAGGGTCGGTGACATGACTCGTGTCACAGCTCGGGGTTGGGTGAGCTATTTAGCTGCTCCAGTAGGAGTCGGGAAAGATGAGGGGGAGGTGAAGACTTCTTACTGGAGGGTGACGGGCGGTATAGGTGCTCTGGGGGTGTTCCTGCGGGAACAGAGCGTGAGGGTGACAGCACTATATATAAATTCATATTTATATGCGTGGGTGCATATAGATATAAATTTATATAAATAAAATCAAACAGAGAGAAAAATAAATAGTGCTATATGATATGTCATTAAGGAATGACATATAATATAAAAAGCTAAGGCCAGGGCAGTGAGATGATTCCTGCGAGAATCGAAGCTCGGGGTAACGCCCCTGCGGGGGCCAGGGGGGGGGGCGGGGTCCTACAGAAGTTAGAAAAGTTGGGGGGCAGTGAAAACTTCTGTGGCAGCGGCCGGGGGGGGCGGGGGTGACAAGGGGGCCTGGGCAGGGAGAGAACTCCTACTGGAGTTAGGTGAGTGAAAAGGGGGAGAAGGCTGAGTGCAAATCAGCTGGAAGGAAGAAAGGAAGCTAGATGGCTGGGTCATGCCCGCGCCCTTGGGAGACTGGGTAGTTCCTCTGCCCTCGGGAAGCTGGTATGGTTGGGTCGTATTCTCTCCCTGGACTAGGCCCATGCCCTTGGCCGCTGGGATTACTGCGTCTGCTGGTGAGGGTCCTCTGAGCTTCCCTGAGATGGCTGTGGCTGAGTCAGATATAAGATTTGAAGGCGTCGGGAGACCACCTTCCTAGTGTTTGTATGTGTTGTTACGATAGCCCTTGTGTGCTGCTGTGGTGGTGGCTCCAATTCTGAATGAGTGACTGGATTATGAATCTGGTGGGAAGCCTGAATGGTCCTATGACTTTAAGGTGTTATGAAACCAAAAATGTTATTGAACGGAATGTGTGGATGTGTTGAGCAGTGAGAAACTGATGAGGTGTTCTGGGGTAACTTAAAATGTATAAATGAATGCTGACGCAAATTGTGTATGCTGTGGTTATGGGATTATCATCTTAAAAGGAGAGATGGAGTCAGCTGCGGCTCTGCTTCTGATACCAGTTTCTGAAAATAAAGCAAAAGAGAGTCAGCGATTTCCTATGCAACTAGGAACATGTACAGAAGTTTTTTTTTTTTTTTTTTTTTTTTTTTTTTTTCCAGAATGTATTGACTTTATTGCCAGTTAGAAGCGCATTGGCGGCCCCGATAATATACCCCACGAAGGGGGCAGCATCTGTGTAAAAAGGATATACTGAGGATGAAATTGGATAGCTAATAAATGAATGGCTTCTATTCCAGCGCTTAAGGAAGGAAGCATAAGCAGGTCGCATGCTTTAAGCGCTACCTGATGTTTACGAACCTTTATGAATTTCATTTCTGTTAAACCAGGAGTCACCAAATATGGTACCGATGGGCACCAGATAGCTCACGAGGCTCTCGTGTGTTGCTCACAGGCCTGTTCTAAAATAGCTCACCATAACACCGCTTACAAGTAAGCTTTCTCTAATATAGAAGTAATCATTTAAAATGTAAATATTTGCAAAGATAAATAAAATAGTGTTGCACGTTGATATATTAATTACAGGGTATTTCCTACCCTGTTAAATCATTGTTGGTAACTTTGAGAGAATCATAACATGATCAGTGACTACACCTGGATGAATATTATTCATTATTAAAAAATAACCAAAAACTTAAATTATAATTATAAGTAATTTGAGCAATTTGTTATTTGAGAAGTGTTTATCCAACTGGTAGCCCTCCACGTTAATCGGTGCCCGAAAGTAGCTCTTAGTTTCAGAGGTTAGTGACTCCCGTGTTAAACGCTAAAGACAACATTTTGAAGAAAGCTGAAAACCTGTAACCATTGACTTTCACAGGAAGGAATAAATAATAAGGAAGTCAATGCGGCTGTCCGTAGTGCCCAGCCACAATTCATGACACTTCGTATTCTGCCGCGCCGCGGAGCGCTATTTGTATAATTGATTAGTTTATTTGATAAAGTATGAATGCTTGAGTCTGGTGCGCATTAATCTACTATCCTCTGTCGTAAGTGCGTCGCGTCACCGCGCCGTCGGCGCCTCTGGTGCGCGACGCCCTTCAGGCAGAGTTTGTTACGGCCAAGATCGGATTTAGATCATTTCTCTTCTATTCCGGAGATTGCTGCTGCGAGATGAAATAGGTGAGTGACGAAAAGGCATCCCTGCGGGATAATGCGCATGTGTGTTTGATGTTCTAGATGGAGAGCAGTTTATGCTTAGCGTGATATTTTTCTTCCAGAATATAAAAGGGGACTGATTGTCGATTTATTCAAGTAGCTTATTAATGCTTGAAATTCTATCACTCCAAATTGATGCTTAAGAATTCTATAGAAGTGCTTAAGCCGGAGGTTCTTCCGCAATGAGAATGCAAATATTAGAAAACCGGTCACTAGTTTAGCTGGGGGATATTAGGGAGAGAGAAACGGGAACTTGTAGGTGAATTACGTGCGAACACCGTAGTTATTGGCGAAATCCAGCGGATCGTTTTTAAGCATAAATGTGTGGGCTACTTTTGCATCCGAATGTTAAACGGACTACGAAATGTAATTGTGACCTCCGATTGCCAGAAATCGGGTGGCGGGTGTAATGTTGATTGCAACCGAGCGCTGCAGCCGTCTAGATTAGAGAGATTGCTTGGTTTATAACGTGATAATTTAAGCATATTCATCTGGCAGAATCATGCTGTTAAAGCTGAAAAAGGCAGAATTATGAGGAGATGAAAGAGCCGTTATTAGACGTTTTTAGAAACGTTCTAATGTCCATTTCAGTAGGGCTGGTATGGATGTGCTTAACAGGGAATTGCTCTGTGATTTCTGGTGTAGCGTTGGTGGACGGCTAGTGAGGTTGTGGGAAGGGAGCGCCGAGATCGGCTGTGCTTCAGTAGACGAAACCTGGAATGAGAAATTCAGAAAATTAGGTCAGTTACAAACGTAATTCAGGAAAAGCATAAACATATTGACAAAAGTCGACAAGTAATTTCTATTTTATAATAGAAAATAATCAGCAGTAGCTGCGAGCTTGTAAAAAATGAGAGGGGGAAAAAGCAATGATACGCAAGGTAGAGGGGCGGGGTGCGCAGGTGGTAAGGATCGCTGAAAGAGGAGGACTGGAGTGTGCACTGGAATCGGGAGCTGCAGGATGGAAGAGGTGAGGTGGGATTCCCAAGAGTTGCTTTATTGTCCGGGAGATAGGTTTTATCCGTGTTTAGAATTATGATTGCTGCAATATGTCCAAATCCAATATTGCTTTTTAATCCTTTCCTTGATTCTCCGGGGAGGCGGAGAGATTGCGGGTTTAATGTCTGTTTAGGATAGGGGGTGTGGCAGGAGCGTGTTATGTCCTGGGGGTGGCGGTGAAGACGTGGATTCGCAAGTGTTTTGGGTTTAATGCAGCGGCTTTGAATTATGGTCCCGGCGTCTAGGAGTTTGGAGGAGTTCAGTGACAGTCGTTGTTGGATATGAGTGACACGTGATGATGCTGGAGAAGGTACGTAGCGGAGCTGGAGATTGCATTGTGATCTGGCTGGAGTGGATAGGCCTACGGCCTCTCGTTGGAGCCTCGGTCTCGAGCTGACTTTCATGCTGGGCTGGTTGTTGTTAAGACGGGGCTGGTGTTTCAGGGAGCCCGGAGCTTTCTTTCTTGTATGTAGCTGCGCTGATGCTGTTGTGATCTCAGCCGCCGTCGCTGTTGTTGTTGTTTTTGTCATTTTTTGTAGTTGCTGACGATGGTATTAAAGGTGGTGTGGTATTGTAGTTGAAGAATAGTAGGAGATGTGGAGGATCCGTTTTGTCCGTGAGTAACTTTTGGAGAAGCTAGAGCGGACCTGTCGTTTGTTTCTTCGGAAAACGAAGATAAGGGAGTAATGTCTAGCTAGGCTACTTATAGTGGGTTAGGATAGATCTGATTGGCTAACTAATGAGTGTAGATAGGTGGCCAGCTGCTGTCAATTATATCACGTGCTCCTCTCGAAATTAGTTTAAAAACTTCACTTCGAGAGGATCATGTGCTCATGATTGCTTGCGGCTGGTCCCACAAATATTCAATTTATGATTCACCAATCAGACGATTCCTAAGCCACTATTAATAACTTTAAAGTTCCACATAACAGACATCTCATTTTGAAGAATGCCCCCTTCCACCCCTACTCTTCCTTTCCTAGATGCCCCCTATTCCTCCATCTTTCCTAGATGGGTGGCACGGTGGCCCAGTGGTTAGCATTGTTGCCTTACAGTAAGAACGTCACTGGTTCTAGTCCTTATCAAGCCAGCCTATGTTTCTGTGTGGAGTTTACACGTTTTCCTCATGCTTGCGTGGGTTTCCCCTGGGTTCCCCGGTTTCCTCCCACGGTCCAAAAACATGCCACTTAAGTTAATTGACTGATCCAAATAGGCACCATAGACATGCTTCTAATAAGTAGTTATCTCTTAAGAGCAATCACTGTCTGTACATTAGCTACTACAGCAGGGGAGTTCTCGAGATCTACCTGAGCTCAAACTCCCCTCTCGTCTTGCAAACGGGGGGGAGCCCCGGGCTGGAGGATCTTAGGGCTCTCTTTCCGGACAGCATGCCAAACAAGCTTTATAATCAAAAATTAGCTATCAAGTGTGAACTCTTGAAAGGAAAAATGAATCAATCAATGAATGAATAAATGAAATAATGAATGAATGAGTATGCGGTTCATTCCGCTGTGGCAACCTCTGAAATAGAGACTAAGCCATAGGAAAACTAATGAATATTGGTTGTTTAAGAAAGGAGTTTACTGAAATCTTTACATAGTTAAAACATATTTTGGCTTATTCAGATGTTCATTTAATTTTGTTCCCCCTATACTTTTTATTTTTCCTCTCCACCTTTTTTTCTGAACACGAAAGTCCTGCTTATACTAGCATTCTGAATTTAATTTCTAGTGTCTGTTTCACTTTTCCCCCTTGAGCCGATACTGTAATATTAAATATATAAAAATAGTTTAAAGAAGCCCATGGCTCTACAGTTTCATCAGTTTACTGTGCTTCACCTGTCAGAGTCACTGAGTGGGCAGATGACATGAAGCAGCTCGAGGTGCTACACTCAAAACAGATGTTCATATCCTACATCCTGTACTGTACAGCTCCAGATTGAGGTGAGCTCTGAAGGGATTGTCCACAAAATGAGCAGAGCACAAAAAATACATTCTTTGGGGAGTATTTAATGTAAGCTCTGCAATGTTTGTTTTCTCGTGTCACTATTTGACAAAGTACAAGAGATAAAGCTGAAATATGGACATTCATTTCAGATTTGCTGGTGTGTAAGACAAATGCTTTCCAGGAATATGTTCAGCTTTTTCTGTTGTCGTGGCAGTCAACATAAAGCACGGCTTAACCCTGATCTTATTTTAGTTTTATTAATATTCAAAAAGTTTCAGTTTATTTAATTAGAGCGCTCATTTTACCATAGGTCATTTATAGACTAAAGTGTTTAATTAAGGGGTGTTTGTGAGGTGAAGATCTGAAGCTATTGGACACACGCAATGTCAAGATCATTTAAAATTCATAGATTTCACAATAGGTCTTTGTGTGGAGATTCTCTGTGTTTGTGTGGGTTTTCTCACCACTAAATTGGCTGTTTTATCTGTGTTTGAATGAGAGTGTGTGAGTTTCCAAGCAATAGAGGTTTATAAGTTTAGCAGGAAGGGTATCTGCCAGTAACATATGTAATTGGCAGTTCATTCTGCTAATGAAGCTAAAGGAAAGTTAGAGAGATTTCTGGATAATAGGCATGCATGTTTTTTTTTTTTTTTTTTTTTTGTGCACATTTGTTGCTCTGAGTTGTAGATATTCACAATGTAAAAGTGGTTTTAGACCAAATAATAAGCTTTTTTAATTTATAAACTAATAACACCCTAAAATGTACTTAAATAAAAATGACCTAAAAGTCCTTTCAAACAAACTCACTCCAAGTTCTCATTGCAGTTTTGTAAAGTTCAGATTGATGTGCACTGTAGCATGGTACTGTATGGGTTAAGAAATGATTAAAAGGATACATTAATGGCACACATAAAAATTCTTCAGAAAAAAAATATCTGCCAAATACATAAATATAAATAAAAACTGTTAGAGGCTAGTTTAAAAAACTTACGGTAAGCGAGAAACCTTAAATGTGCTGCGAGTAAAGAAAATATGCAAATAAGAAAGCACTAACAAATTGAAAAAAAGAAATAAAACATTTAAAACAATTTGACAACACATGCAAACACTGCGCAGAACAAAATGAAAATTTGAGAGGAACCCGATATTAGGGTTAGGTTACGGTTAACCCTAACCCTAATTCTGTCAGACTGTTCTTCAATCTATTCAAAATTGATGGTGGGATTTTCTACCAATCAGATTTTGCTACCAGTGTAAATTTTGATGTGGAGCAGTGTGACATTGAACTGTAACATCTATGAAGGTGGTCAACGCTTGTAGTATGGATGGAAGTTATGCATTTACTTAAGAAATGAGATGGAATAAAATATCAGTCCTTATCAGGTGGAAATTCAGACGAACTTTAGAATAATTAATTAATTGATTTTCTTTTCTGCTTATTCCCTTTATTAACCTTGGGTCACCAAAGCAGAATTAAAGTCCAACTTATCCAGCATATGTTTTATGCAGCATATGTCCTTCCAGCTGCAATCCATCACTGGTAAACATCCATACACTCTCGTTCACACTCATACACTACAAACAATTTAGCTAACCCAATTCACCTATACTGCATGTCTATGGACTCTTTAGAAAACCAGAGGAAACCCACAGGAACACAAGGAGAACATGCAAACTCCACACAGAAATGACAACTAACCCATCGGAGGTTCGAATCAGCAAAATTCTTGCTGTGAGGCCATCGTGCTACCTGCTGCACCACCATCTCACCCATTTTAGAATAATAAAACACCTTAAGATGGTGTACTGGTGTTCACTAAGGAAATAAACAGATTCTTCCAGTTAAAGGAGAACTGAAAAAATCTTGGTAGAAAGAGTAAACTGCACACATAATATATATGAAATATTAAATATGTATTATATATTATTCATTTATTATTATTATTGCTCTTTTTATTGTTACACTCTCTATCTTTCCTATTATGTGCCTATTGCTGTTACTGTTTTTATGCTCATACTGATTATTTATTGTTTCTTTGTGAAACACTTTGTGCAGCCTTGTGGCAGTTGGAAATGTAAATAAATTAAACTTGAACTATATGACTTTTTTTTGGTCTTTTTTGTACTGTCAGTATTTAATGAAATTATATGTTTAAAGCACATTATTGTCTTCGCCACCCAGGACTCTTACTGTACATGCACCCAAGACTCAATCATTTGACCTTCACACTCTTTACTTGTTGTTGATGTAATTACTGTCATCTTCAACAGCCTGCTTTAAATATTTCTTAAATGTACATCCCACATGAGCGCTGTATATCAATTTTACACAATGGCATGAAAATCTTCCATTTCTCGCTCTCTCTTAGCACTCCATGTGAAGAAGTTCGGTGGCCTTCTCTTGGCAGGCATATGTGAAATGTGAAAATGAGACAGCTTGATGGCAATCAGTCTGAAGTGTTTGGTAGGAAATAAGCTGGACAGTGAGATGGATGTGGCATGTATAGGCAGAGCCGGAAAGGCGAAGACACTCAATGAAGCACCAGGGCTGAAGTTTCTCATTACAGGCTGAGCCAGGAGCCGTCAGGACTCATACAGGACTGTGTTGGCTGATCAAGGGGGCCGTGCGCTGGGTTTGGCCTCAATAGGGGGTCTGCCGACTCAGGCGTCTGAAGTTGTGGCACCCGCTGGGGACACATAGACAGGTGTCTAACTGTCGCTGGAAGTTTGGAGGATGAGGACGGCTTTGCTCTTGAGGAACCAGAGACTGTGTGTGAATAATGAATGCACTGCAATGCCGTGGGTAAAATCTGTTTGTCGTTAGAGTAGTGAGCATGATGTAAATGCAAACATTTCAAGGTGAATGAATGAAGCAGGGCTAATGGAACCCGTTGCGGTTTGAAATCAGAAGATTCATGGGCAGTTAGCCCAGTGACAAAGATGCACACATTAGTATAATGAAGTAATAATATGCTTTAAAAGAACTGACTTGGGTGTGATGAATTTAATGTTTTTTTTCCACCTAAAAACACCTCAAAGCAGTTTTTTTTGCTTTTGCAAAGCTCATTTATTTATTTGCAAAACATCTCAATTTAAATAAAAAGAGTCAATGTTTCGCAAAAGATGATTTTAGGCATTTAATGTGATCTTAAATATACTGCAATGTTGGATTCCTTTACACCATTAATATAAATAATTATAATAACTTTTATTTGCATTTACAGTTATTTTCTAATTAAAATAAAGCACAATTGAATAAATTTGAATGTTTAAAAAATATTTTTTCCAGTACAAAAACAAACATTTATTCATTCACTAATTTTCCTTTGACTTACTCCCTTATTATCAGGTGTCACCACAGCGCAATGAACCACCAACTATTCCAGCATTTGTTTTACAAAGCAGATGCCCTTCCATCCACAACCCAGTACTGGGAAACACCCATACAGTACACTTTCCCATTCACACACATACACTATGGTCATTTTAGTTAATCCAATTCAACCATAGTGCATGTCTATATGCAATCTCCACACAGAAATGCCAACTGACCCAGCCAGGACTCGATGTAACGTATTGATGCTAACCGCTGAGCCACTGTGCTGCCCTCAAATATAAACAAATGTTTTTTTTTTCAACAGTCTAAGTAAATTACATGAATTTTAATTTAAATGCTTAAACTTAATGTAAGAATGCTTTTTGTATGTATGTACAGTAGGTGAGAGTTCAAAGTGACTATTACCGCCGCGCCTTATACCGCCGCCGTTTGAAATAACTGCCGCTCTGTTTTTAGTATATGACCGCAGCTTGTGAATGAGCCGCCAGTACTTATTGTACTTCTAAGATTCAAGTACAATAAAAGCACATTTAATGCAATTAACCTTTGTGCACTGTTCAAATTTACCACTCTTTTGTTATGTTCGGGATGAAAACATCCACTGAATTAAACTGCTGAAAAATGCATCAGATCATGTTTTTTTCAATAATTTTTGCATAAATCTGTGATTCAACCTGAGTCCTGATCAAAACTACAATTTTTTTTTTTTAATCTTTTACAGGATTTTAACGCTTTAATTGCTAGGTTTACAAATTATGTCACTGATTTGGTGAAAAAAAAACACACACACACACAAAATGACATATTTTTATTATAATAACTTCATTATAAAAGTCAGAATTATTAGCCCCCCTGTTTACCCCCCCCCCATTTCTGTTTAATGGAGAGAGATTTTTTTTCAACACTTTCCTAAACAGTTTCAATAATTCAATAACCAATAACTTTGCCATGATGACAGTAAATAATATTTGACTAGATATTTTTCAAGACACTTCGATACAGTTTAAAGTGACATTTAAAGGCTTAACTAGGTTAATAAGTTTAACTAGGCAGGTTAGGATAATTAGGCAAGTTATTGTATAATGATAGTTTGTTCTGTAGACTATCGAAAAAATATGCAGTTAAAGTCAGAATTATTAGCCCCCTTTTTAATTGTTTTCCCTTTTTAAAATATTTTCCAAATGATGTTAAACAGAGCAAGGACATTTTCACAGTATGTCAGATAATATTTTTTTCGATAGTCTACAGAATATTACAGTTATTAGAGAGGAGTTATTAAAACTATTATAGAAATGTGTTGAAAAAAATATATAATCATTAATAATTAGAATAATTCTGATTTCAATTGTATATAGCTTAAAGGGGCTAATAATTTTGACCTTAAAATGGCTTTTAAAAAATTTAAAACTGCTTTTATTCTAGTCAAAATAAAACAAATAAGACTTTCTCCAGAAGAATTTTTTTTATACGGTGAAAATTTCCTTGCTTATTAAACATCAGTTGGGAAACAAAGACAAACAACAAAGAAAAAAAATCAAAGGGGGCTAATAATTCTGATTTCAACGGTAATTGTGGAATTTTTTTTATCAGTCTTATACACATGAACGATTAGTAACAACACTGGCTTTGATGCATTGTTAGATTTTACTTTTTCTACTCCCCAATTTACCATTGGTGGCTGTTTTTGCTCCATTGACTTGCATCATAACCACATTTGATGGTGCATAAAAAAACGGTCTTTGTTTTTATTTTCTCCATGTAGTTCTGAGCTGAGCTGAGATGCATATTTAGATTTTCTCAGACGCATCAATGTGCGTAAAGATCACTTTCCCACACTCAGACACACATATACGCACTTTAAATTGCTGTTATACTCCATATAAAATCCAGAACCTAAGCTTTTTTTCACAAGCCTATCTAAAGGAATATGGTGCCAAGTGATGATCAACAGTAAAATTACAAATTTGATCTCTTAACCAAACAGGCAAAACCAACCAACAATCAAAAATGGATGATTATATGGTGTCTTGGTTTTGCAATCAAAAAAATTTGGTTATAATGGAAGTCAATGAGGCAGCCACCAGCAGTAAATTATGGAAAAATCAAATCAGTGACATCCTTTATGAATTTGGCAATTAAAGGGTTGAAATCCTGTAATTTTCTAAGCAAATTTGTAGTTTTGACCAGGACTGAGGTCGACTAACAGATTTATGCCCCCAAAATTTTTTTTATATTTATCTGATGCATTTTTACAGCAGTTAAATTTAGTATTAAATTGTTGTCACTAAAATCATTCTGCTAGCTGAAACACAGAAAATGTTGTGACCAATTTAGGACTCAAAATCACCTCAGAGTTGATGAAAACATCCCCAACAGTGCACAAGGGTTAAGCACACTTCTTGTTTACAATGCATAATCCATTTAAATGCATTGAGGCTGTAAGATGAAATGACTCAACTCTGAATACATAACGTGATGGTCAATCAAATGTCACAGCAATCCTAATGGAACCCAATCTGAGCATTATCAGGTGTTTTTATTAAATGACGAAGGATGTGTTTTTCACCTACATTTAGCCCTGTGTGTCATCAGCTTCTTTGAACAAATAGGCAAATTTAAAATGCAGCAATTCTTTTGAAAATGGGCCTCACGCTGTCTTTTTCCATTTTTTCTTTTCTTTTTATCTTTTTAAGTCCCTTTCGCCATCTTGCACGTCTCTGTGCCTCCCTCTCTCTTTATGGACATCCAATCGTGATTTGTTCTGAAGTAGTTCAGACCATTAACTCATTTGAAATTCATCCTCTTTCCCTTTCACACTAACAAATTACCATGAATGCAAAATTATACCCAAATGCAACAGGCAAAATAGTGTGGCTACGACAATCAGCCTGCTGCTCAGCTATTTAGGTGGAGTCTGGGGAGACTGTCATAAATCTTCTGAAAAGGCATTGAAATAAATGCAGCAGTGGATAGAGCAGTTAAAGTGTTTACGTCTGCTTTTCAAATAATTGTTACTTTATGCTTGTAAAAGCATATAGCAATTACATTATTTTCGGCATAAATAAACATGCAAGGCTGACACCTTTTCTATTTTTGCCTATGTTATTGAAGCCTTAATTAGTTTTTCATGATCTTAAAGGGTTAGTTCACCCAAAAAATTAATTCTGTTAGTAATTACACACTCTTATGATGTTCGTTCATTTTTAGAGCCTAACTTAATATTTTAGGTGATATTTTAGGTGAAATCTGAAAGCTTCCTTATCCTCTATAGACAGAAGGATTCCCAACTCATCCACAAATGTACATAAAAACTTTCTCATATGCCAGTGCTTCAATCTCAACATTTTCAAGCTATGTTATGTATGTTCAGTAAAAAGTTATGCATTGTGTTTCTAATGCAGCTTTAATGAATTGTGACAGTAAATTTGACAGTTGTCTTCCCTCTGCCTGCCGTTTTCAGTCTCATATGGTTTTCTTGTTGTACTTTTGCTAATTAAAAAAAAAAATTACGTCACAGTAATTAACCTAACTTTGATGCCTTATTTTACTGTGAAACCTGGAAATGTGAAAAAGTCCATTGTTTCAATATGACTGAAAAAGACTCAATGATCTAAAATGACTAAAGATTGTGAAGCGTATATGTGGGCAGTGTCTCTTTATAAAGTGAAATTATGGTCGTTTATTTTAAACAAATGGTCTACAGTACAGTATGTACAACAAGCATGCTCAAAATAGAAGCACTTGCATCTACACCCTTACCATAAGAACATTAAAGACCAGCCAACATGGAGGAACAGTGGATCATATCTGTACAGGGATAATCAGAGCTGTATGATTGTCAAGCTTATAATTATCCTACAGCTACCTATGAAATCTACAGTATATAGTAACAAAGCTTGTGCAACAACCTATTATATTTGTAGACAGACTTTCTCAAGCTTAACAATGGTATGGAGAACACGACTTTACATTTTAAGATGTGATGTGAACAATAAAGCATAAGTGGTCACATTTTACAATAAGGTTTATTAGTTAATGTCAACAATTAACAATACATTTACTACTGTAGTAGTAAACCTTACTACTACAACTACTAGTAGTTAACGTTAGTTAATGAAAATACAGTAGTTCATTGTTAGTTCATGTTAACTCATGGTGCATTAACTACTGTTTACAAGCATGGACTTGGATGTTGATAATGCATTAGTAAATGTTCAATTATGATTAATAAATGCTGTACATGTGTTATTCATGATTAGTTCATGTTAGTAAATGCATTAACGAATGAACCGTATTGTAAAGTGTTACCGCATAAGTTGCAATACAAACTGGGATCATTTGTGGGCTGTATGCACAACTAACCAAAAATTGACCTCAGCTTTTAGGTAATCTCTATCATGTAAAGACACACAAAAAATTATTTTCGCTGGTTGTCATTTCAACTACTCATTTAAAATGAGCTGAATCAACATAATTATTGAGTTTTTTAGTGGACAACTTAATTATTTTATGTCCAATCAGCTCCTTTGGCAGCATATGTTCTTCCAGCCAAAACCCAGTACAGGGAAAAACCCATACACTCTCTCATTCACACACTGTGGCCGATTTTCAACTATAGCGCATGTCTTTGGACTTTTGGGGAAACCGGAGCACCCTGTGAGATCAAACTCCTCACAGAAATGCCACCTGGCCTAGCCAGGAGTCAAACCATTTATGTTATTGATAAGGCGTCAGTGTTAACCACTGAGCCACCATGCTGCCACCAATTAAATTGATAAACAAAAAATTAATGTAAATTAATCGATTTGTGATAGGACAACATGAAGGAATTGTGTGGAACCCCGCATTTTTACAGTGCACTCTTAAAGGTATACTTTGCATTTATGAAGTGTCCTTCACAGTGGGCTTGACAAACCACCTTTACACAAGCACCTAATTCCCAGATCACGAACTGTACCCTTATATTAGCACTTCTTGTGTGTACTGCTTCTTCTTGTTGAATTGCTGAATGCCTCCTCACTTGTAAATCGCTTTGGACAAAAGCATCTGCTAAACCAGCGGTTTCCAAAGTGGGGGTCACGGGACAATGAAGGGGGGGTCATTTGGAGATTTCATATTAATTCATTTTAGCCATTAGAATTATCAGATTTTATTCATAACATTCAGAAGATAAAAAACAGTAGTTTATAGTTACAGCATTTCGATTTTTTTCTATTGTTTTGTAACCCTTGGGTTGATTACATTATCTTAAAAACACAGCGATTGCAACAGATTGAACTTATGACACCAGGTAAAACTTTCTGACACCTTTGCAGCACTCACATACATTTAAAAAATAAATAAACAAAGAATAGACTTGGGTCTATTGGTGTGTGTGCGCTGTTGCATGCAAGGTTTCTATATTTATAACCCCTCAGAGGATATTGTGGTCGCAAAACCACTGGCATTCTTAATTTGGGGGTCATGGGTGTAAAAGTTTGGGAACCCCTGTGCTAAACGACTAAATGTAAATGTGGATAGTTCACCAAAAATCTAAATTCTGTCATCATTTACTAATCCTCTACTTGTTTCAAACCAGTTTGAGTTTCTTTCTTATGTTGAACACAAAATTAGACATACTGAAGAATATTGGAAAAAAAAACCTTAGTTGACTTCCATGTTTTTTTGTGTTCTTACTATGGACTTATTATTTTGATGGTCTGTTTGTTGAATTTAGTTACATTGCATCTACATGCCAACTAATTCTCATTAGATTATAAGTAGATTTTTTGGGTTGGTGTTAGGATTAGTGTAAGTTGACATGTACTTGCATGTATGTTTCTTTTGGTCAGTTAAATGTCTGTTAAATGTCTGTTGAAGGAGCAGTATTTACAGAATTTAAGCAGACAGTCTACAAATACTCAAATGGACCATCAAAATAAAGTGTTACCAATAGCTTTAGTGTTGAACCGAAAACAATTAATGAATGTTTCAAACCACTTGAGTTTAAATAAATGTTAAAAAACTGTTTTCAAAATCTTGTTTAAGGAATTTAACAATATCATTCACTTATGCATATGTTATAAGTGCAACAATGGAAAATATCCAGAGGGTTTGACTATATGTGCTGCCAACCAATCCCATTGCTGCATTTGATGACAGCGTATAAAGGTCAGTATTAAATTATCCCTGATGTTCCTGAACTGCATTTTATGCTCCGGCATTCATAATGCTTACAGCCACAGAGTCATTATGATGTAATCTTTTATTAAAATTGTAAATTTTATACCATTCATTTGTAAGTTGCTTTGAATAAAACAGTCTGCTAAATGAATAAACGTAAATGCCATGGGTAGATCTTACACACTGCCAGGCAATGACACACAATAACACCTTCGGTTCGCTTATGAGCAATATGCCGTTTGCTCCATTAAATGTTACAGCATATATGCCAAAGTCAAACTTTATGGGGCGTGAACTAGCCTTATCCTGAAGCAAGTACAGATAGAAGTGCTCGGTGTGTCATTCTTGTAGACTTTCCCTTTAACCAGTGTCTCCAAAGGCCTAAAGGTCTTACCTGCAGGCAGGGCTTGATGATTAGCATAAGCACCCACAGCCTTGTCCCCGTGTGTGCATCTGCCCTGGCTTCATTACCACCCACCTTTGTAGTAGGAACTTCCAGCAGCTCATGCATGCCGGCGTCCCGCGGGGAGCAGCAGCTTAAATGATCTGGATGCATGGTAATTAGGTTATTTTCTCCACTGTCAAACACGAGAGTGGCTGACAGGGAGTATAAAGGCAAGAAAACAAACAGGCAGACACACACACACACATAGGCTGTCAAACCTCAAAGGTATGCTTACAAATTAGTTGCATTTCAGAGTAAATACTTTTGAGAACCTCAGCTAGTGCACGGGAGAATTGAGTTGTGTCTGAGGAGTCTTTCTGTGTAAGAGGAAGTTAGGCTTGCAAATTGAACTGGCTCTAAGACAAAAAAAAAAAAAAATATTCTGGATCATTTCCATAAACTTTTGGCCTAAATTGAGTAAATGAGTAAAAGTGCTGTTCTACAGTGTTTCTGTTTTCTGATATTGATGTGCTACAATTACAGGCATTATGTGACAGGACACTCACACTCTAGGCTGTTTTTCAGGACATTGTGCAAAGGCTGTAATATATGGTGATACATGTGTAATTGTATTTTTTTGGTGAACTACGCCTTTAACTTACAGTATTATTGGTTTAAATTCTCAAAGTGGAACTGATCACATATTTTATATATTTTTTATTATATGTTAAAATATATATATGACCCAGGACTACAAATGAGTATCCATTTTTGGAAACTGAGATTTATACATTATGTGAAATTTGAATAAATACGTTTTCAGTGATTTTTCAGTACAAGACAATATTAGGCTTAGGGGTGTCAAAATTAATTAGTTTCTCCGGTGAACCGCGGTGCAGATGGGGAAAATTCGAAATCGGTTCATTAATAGGTCATTACCGGTTATTACGTACTGAAGTCATTCATCTCCTATGCGCGATGTGGCAATAGAATACTATGGCGAAGGAGGCGAGGGCAAGTAAATAAAGCACTCCTACTACTTCAAAGGTAGATAATTATGCACAATTCAACTGCTTGTGAGTTTGCTGGAAAGTCTTTCACTGACACTGAAGAAGGCACAGCACACGAGCCGCTATTTCACTACTAAGGAGACATGTTGTAATAATACATCTCTGCCTCTCTCTCTCCCTTTTGCACACACTTTGGACATTTGACCCACTGGCCTGTTTGTGTGGTAACTTTTCCTTTCCTCTTGGCTGTTAAAGCGATACTTGGGGATCCAAGACGAGTGTGCCTGAGGTTTGAGTTTTCTCCACTGTATCTATTACGGATTACCTGTGATAACTGCATATTATGCACATAAAGACTGTAACTGTGGCTGTTCTTCTTGCGTCACTCATCGGTGAACATCGCTTTAATTTCTAAAGCCAAGCGCAGTATTTGCTGTTGAGCAGATGAAGACAATGACGAATCATAGGGGTGAAAAACAGTGCTCAAAAAGGAAGCAGGATAATATTTACATTAGTTTATTTGCAGTAAATGCTTGTGTTGTCTTCTGTGCATGTATTTGAGTTTTGTTTGATACATTCAAAAGGAGTGTTTTCTTTGAGCAGGTAAAATTAAAGGTACAGTTCATATATAATACTGCTTGTTTTAAAAAACAATATTGTATTACAAATAATATATAAATATTAATATATTTATAGATTTTAATTTTAAAAATCCTGTGTTGTGAAGAAAAAATCTAGTTATGTATGGAAAGCATCGTCAATGCACCATGATGCACCAAGATATTCAATTGAACCGAATCAATGACATGATAATCGCAACCAAACCGAACCATGAAACCAGTGTAGGTTCACACCCCTAATTAGGCTGTTTGAAAATTTAGAATCTGAGGGTTCATAAAAGTCTATATATTAAGAAAATAATCTTTAAAAAGTGTCCAAATTAAGTTATCAGCATAGCAGATTACCAATCAAAAACTTTTTATAAGAAATTTGCAAAATATCTTGTAACATGTAACATACATCTTCATAATATCTTCTTTTCTTACTATTCAAATGATTTTTGGCAGAAAAATTAAGTATAAATATATCATGTTGACCCATACAATGTATTTTGTATTTTTCACAAAAATGTACAGTGGATGAAACTTCAAAAGGATTATTACCACTGCTGTACCTCAGATCTGCGCCAAATCAATTGGAGCAGATCGATTGTAGTGAGAAAGCAAAACGATCTGAGCCAGGCTATATCACAGTCTTTTTGGATATGTAATATGGCTATATGAATATGTAGGGTGGGAGTTTCATTCCTACCTGTAAATGTGAACCATGTCAAATACATAGTGAAAGCATTTTAACGATTAAAGAGAGTTGTAAATCTGTTAGGAAAATTGACAGAACTGCAGAATTGGTTTATCTGTTATTTCTCTCTATAATGTAAAGCCTATTAATGCATAAGTCAACTGATATGTATGAGAAAGTCTTACCTCTGATTTATATTTGGTGACGATGTCTGTGAGTGTCACCATTCAAAATGAAAGTGTAGCTTTTTGCTCATTATGTCTTTTTGCTCATCATCATAAATTAAAATAAGGATGGGACTCTGCAAAATAAACCCTGAAACTCTGACCAATGTGAGAGTTTACTTGCATGTGACGTTTTAGCTCTTTTGGTCCATTTAGAAACTTTGTCATGTAAAAGCGAACCGCACCTAGAACAAAGAGCAACATTGTAACAACTTTAATCCCTGTTTCGGAACAAGAGAATCGATCCACAGGTGCGAAAGCACCCTAAGAATGTGTTTATACGTGCAACAGCAGGTCGCGACTGTGCTGCCAGAGGGCACAAATGGACGGGATGCAAAAGGACAGAAATACACAGTAGCAGTAAATACCCTGCTACTTGTCAATGAAAATGAAACAATGAAACAAAGCATTATAATTCCTTCATTACTTGTTAAAAAGCTTTACTATCATTGTAAACTTATTAAGTGCAATGAGTAAATTTAGTGCAATTTGTAAAATTAAAGAAATAAAAGACAACTAAAATTAAAGTACAAAAATGCATGCTAACATAAATAAATAAATAAATAAATAAATAAATCTGTGTTTTAGCCTAAATATAGAGATGTATAGTGTTTGTTATTTTAAAGAGATAGAACTAAGACAGTAAATAATTAAGCTTTTTCATTTACATTTTCATTTAGTTTTCTTTTGCATTTCCTTTGTTGATTATATTTTACTTTCTCATTTTATGTCTTAATTATTGTACATAAATGATAAAAAAAATAATTAAATATGCCTTAATAATAATTTATTTAAAAACATTTCTGAAACACAGAGAAACGGTCCAGCACATGATCTAAAGGGCTTTGTGCAACATTAGGCTGTTCTTCTAGTCCAGGGTCACATATTTTTAAATATTTTATTATATTTTACATCGGTACAGTATATGTTATAATGTACACTGGTGCTTGTAATGTTTCTAAATTCTACTTGCAGCCCAATTTTAAAATAAGCATATTTTATTTTTACCATTTTTTAAAGGAAACTTTTCGTTGGTTGTAATTCGAAAACAAAATGTATTCAATTTTTCATTCATTTTCTTTTGGCTTAGTCCCTTTATTAATCAGAGGTTACCACTGCGGAATGACTTATTCCAGCACATGTTTTACCCAATGGATGCCCTTCAGCTGCAACCCAACAATGGGAAACACCCACACACTCTTGCACACACTCACATACACTACGGCCAATTTAGCTTATTTAATTCACCTGTACCGCATGTCTTTGGACTATGAGCCAGGCTATATCACAGTCTTTTTGGATATGTAATATGGCTATATGAATATGTAGGGTGGGAGTTTCATTCCTACCTGTAAATGTGAACCATGTCAAATACATAGTGAAAGCATTTTAACGGTCAGAGGTTACCACTGCGGAATGACTTATTCCAGCACATGTTTTACCCAATGGATGCCCTTCAGCTGCAACCCAACAATGGGAAACACCCACACACTCTTGCACACACTCACATACACTACGGCCAATTTAGCTTATTTAATTCACCTGTACCGCATGGGGGAAACCGGAGCACCTTTAGGAAATCCACGGGAACACAGGGAGAGCATGCAAACTCGACACAGAAATGCCAACTGTCTCAGCCGGGGCTGGAACCAGCGTCCTTCTTGCTGTGAGGCGATTGTGCTACCCACAGTGCCACCATGCTGCTATATTGAATTATAACAAGGCTAAATAGAGTAATCTCAGACATTTGAATCCAACAATTGTCTATTTAATCCCAGTCGTTAAAATAACCCATATCAGTGGACCACTGATTTCTGTATAGGCACGACCACAGCCTCGTAAAATAATATTTTTTTTTTGTCTCTCTCCCATTTATGCAGTGTCTGGAACAGCAGCATTCAGCTTTCCAAAGGGTCATTCAGACTCAGAGGGTCTCGTAGCGCAAAAGCCGGATTAGCTCTGACCTAATGAGTTGTGCAGGGCAGAGAGCTCCGTCTGCTCCTCTAATCCACAGCAGCCCACGGAGAACCACTGCAACCACTGGCCAGTAAGCACTGCGCGACACCACACAGACACAGCTTGAATACCTGTACACCTCATTATATGCCCGGCCTAACGCCTTTGTTTATTTCTGTGAGGCTATTATGGAAAATGCCACTGAAAATGTGACATTTAGGAAATTTGTTTTCTTCCGCTGTAATACTGCTCTAGCACAAAAGGCTAAAGACAAAGTTTTAAAATAATCCCTTGGAGGAATGTAGCATTAGAGGTGTAATACTTCTGATATCAGAATTTGCATCTGGTATGATACGAATACAAAAGAACTCACACTCGAGCTGTGTTTGATAAATTTCAAAATGCAAGCCAGTATCTGATGGCACCGAAAGCACAGTATTTAGTCCTCGAAAGAGTTGACCTTTGCTACCCTTGACGCGCAACAATGCCCTGGCGGACCACCAACCTTAAAATACATTAATATTCTTTGTATGGAAACACAGCCAACCTGCAGTGAAGCCATCACACTGTTTTAAAAGAGCGGCAGTAGTCTTTGTTTGGAGCGCTGCGGCAGGATTCGGGCTAAGGCCGGGTCGCCCCCTGCCCGATACAGTCTGGAGCTCACTACCCATCAGCTCTCTGCTTCACCGCACACACAAAACATCCTCAAAAATATCCATCTCCCCCTCCCTATCCCACACATTTCAGAGCAGCATTTGCTTGGGACACGGAGTGCAGACGTGCCTGGGTTTTGAATGACGAAGTCGTCCCGTGTCCTGAAACTGCCTGAGAAACAAATGAGAGACTTGTTCACCACTATATTGATCTAGAATGTCTATGTAATAAAGAGAAGGGTCAAATGGTTTATTTGTTAATTCTATGTGACACAAAACTAATTTTCTGCTGATGCATGAGACAATAATCATTTTAAAAATCACCCGGCGAGCTCATCGTTTCAGATCATTTTTTCCTCATCTGGTTCGTTCGGCCCCTCGCTCATCTTATTCTGCCAGAAGCCTGCAAATTGCGTGTCTAATTGAGTCCTACTTGGCTTTCCAGACAACAGAGGCTTTATGCAGACAGACAGTGGTGGAGCGAGGCTGCAATCGCAAACGACGCAAAACGGTGCAAAAATAAGAATAACTAATTTCACTCATCCAGCTTTAGTTTAAAATCCACTCACGCAACAGCGCTTGGTCTCAGTTAAGGGACCATCTGCCAGTTAGTTTTTTATTTATTTATTTTTTTTACCTTGTCTGAATCGACGGGTAATTGCATGCTGTTTACGTCTGTCCCTGCACTGGCGCTGACCCCAACCCCCACCCTGAGCACAGGCTGGATGGTCCCGCACTGTGACGATGATGATGATGAAGATGATCACTCCCCTGTGATTAAACATCAGCGCATGCTCACGGTGTCAACAGCTGTGCCTTGCTCTCCGGTGCACCCTGTTCCCTTCCATTCTCCTCCCAATCAGTATTTGATACTGCTGACTAGAACAAAAGTATTAAAAATGGTTTTCTGTAAAAAAATCTTTATAAATGCTTTTTATTTTTTGTTAGTTTTAGTTTGTGTGGGGGTACTGCAATTTCTTTCTTAGATAAATAAATAAATGTACAGAAATAGAAAAAATCTCTGAAGAAAATCTTATTTCCCAGGTCTCAGGAGATACACTGGAGGTTGCTGTCATTAGTAACGTTAGTGCACCCGCCTCCATGCTAGAAATGCAAATTCAATAAAAACTCTTGGTAAATTTAAAAAAAAAAATTTAATTAAATTATTAAACTAAAAATATATTGAAATACAAAATAGTACAAAATATAATATTATGTGTAATTTAACATATAAATTAATTAACATATTAATCATAGACAAAATAGACTTAGAACTTAAAATCAAATTATTCCAGATGAATGACTATTTAAGGTTCTATTATTTGTAGGTCACTAATCAAATGATCAAATGTTAAAACTCTGCTATCTGGTATATATATATATATATATATATATATATATATATATATATATATATATATATATATATATATATATATATATATATATATATATATATTGAAGTCGGAATTATTAGCCCCCCTTTGATTTTTTTTTCTTTTTAAATATTTTCCAAATGATGTTTAACAGAGCAAGGAAATTTTCACAGTAATTACCCTAACCTGCCTAGTTAACCTAATTAATTTAGTTAAGCCTTTAAATCCCAATTTAAGCTGTATAAAGTGTCTTGAAAAATATCTAGTGAAATATTATTAACTGTCATCATGGAAATTATAATAAATCAGTTATTAGATATGGGTTATTAAAACTATTACGTTTACAGATGTGTTAAAAAAAATCTTCTCTCCGTTAAACAGAAATTGGGGAAAAAAATAAACAGCGCAGCTAATAATTCAGAGGGGCTAATAATTCTGACTTCAACTGTATATAATGAGTTCAGATGCAAAAGCCGCTAAATGCCAAACATGAGCTAATGACATAGAGTTAATGCTTTAGACAGGTAGTACATATTCAACAAAAAATTTTGCTTCAAATAATCTAAATCACAGCGTCAGCCTGTTCAGAAATAACAGCTTGAAAGCAAAAGCCTTTAAACATCACTAGCCTTTGACAGCAAAAGCCACTATGGCCAGAGATCCAATCAGAAGGAGCATTTCCAATCATATGTTTTTAATGTAGCAACGCGCTGATAAGCCAATGTCTTTCTTTTATAAGGAGACTGTTTTATTCCGATTAAGAAGTAGATTTTAAAGGGCAAATAGTTTACCCCTTTTTTATGATTTAATATTAAAATTATGGTTCTTCTGAGTGTGCCAGTTTAGGTTCAACACACAGTTCAGGGGCCTCATGTACGAAGACTTGCGTGGAAATCTTACTAAAACATAGCGTACGCACAAAGCTGTAAATGTGCGTACGCAGAAAAAAATTCAGATGTATGAAACTGCATACGCCGAATCTCACGCATATTCTTTTGTACATCCGAATGAACGTGAAACCCCTCCCTGCCTCCTCCCCCGTATGAATATGCTAATGACTATGCTAATGGCAAAACCCAACGAAAAAGCAATGGCAAAAGCAAGCAAAAAGAGAAACTTTGAACAGAATGTGAATTGGAGGTGCTGCTTTCGGAGGTAGACCAGAGAAAAGCGGTGTTATTTGCAAGTTTGTTCTCCGGAATTAACAACAAAAGAAAAAAATAGAGTGGGAGAGTTTAGCTGATGCGGTTAACACAGTTGGGTCTGAACATCGCACTGAGTGCATTAAAAAAAAGAAATAGTGTGGTTTATATATGAAAAATGTTGCAGTATCCTTATCAGTCTTAGTGGCGCAACTTGTAAGACGGATGAGATCATGAATTGACACGTTTGAGCATGAACTCGACTCGAATCCAGCGTCTGATGAACTCTTTCTTCTTTTTTGCCCCGCTACATATCAGATTTTGCCAACTATTTATCACGAGAAAGACAAGTAGAAATCATCAATAAGTTCATATCAATAAGCATCATATTTTACTTGCACATTTATTGAATGGAAATGTTTCTGATTCACGCATGCAAATTCATCTTCAGATAGTGTCTTTATAGCAATGTGCGTGCGGTAGATCGCTCAGATTACATTGGGAAAACAGGCGACTGCTGCAAATTGTGCTTTAATGTTTAGCTGATCAAATGTATGGTATGGAAACCTTATATACCTGCTAGATGAACCCGTCTCATACAGCTGCCATTGCAAGGCTCAGACACTTTGTAGAGAGGAATTTAACACAACTGCCTCTAGGAGTCGCCAATGGAAATAAAACAGACACGCACAAAAAATGTGCGTACGCCAGCCAGAAAGCTGCCGTGAAGCTGCGCACATTCCCACGTTCAGTTCATTGTTAGTGAATCCAAACGAGAGCGATTCGGAATGTGAAACCTGGCGTACGCAAAGTTTTTGTGCGTACGCAGCGTTGATACATGAGGCCCCAGATGTTTTTATTATAATGTGTTCAGAAGTGTCATGTTGTGGCCGTGTACACAGCTAATTTAGGGGCATGTTGCTTGCCATAAAAATTTGTTTCGTCTTCCTGCCCAACGTAACAAGGGGGCGGAGCCAAGAGCTCACACGCTCTGTGTTTACAACAGACAGGCAGACAGAGAGAAGCTAAGCAAGGATAAGCATTCAGCCGTACATGTACGACTCGGACACAGACTAAACAGAGAGTACAAAATCATTTGTGTCTCTGTATAATTTTACAGCCAACTGTGTGCCGAGCTTGTACACGAGACTAATAACCACGCACACTGAGGCACCAGATGTGCCGCTCGAAGCCGCGACATGGCACACCAGACACTATCAGAGGCGCGGCAGAAACATGAAGTGTCCCAAATCGTCGCGCCACGCAACGCCATGCATTCCAGAACTCCAAACACAGGCCTCCACCAACAGGGCAAACACAACAGCGCCCAGCAGCCAACCCGAAACACCACCGCGTGCACTTCGACAGAAACCCACGCCCAGAACTCTGAAATGCACAGCGCCACGCCACGCAGAGAGGCGCTTCTGGTGTCAGGCAAGTTTGGTTTTTTATTTCCAATGGAGAAACGTGCACTTGAGGCAACTTGCTTGCACTTTTCCAGCTGCACCTAAAATCACAGGGGGCTTCTGTGTTTTCAAAAAATGCAAATGGCTGAAGTTTAAGGTAGACGCAATGAGAAGTACACATGTTTGCAAACCTGCCAAAAGGTACAAACAATAATTCAGATTAAAGCGATAATGTGGGGAATATTGATCTTGTGTTGATCCCAATGAGCCTTACATTTAAAAATAGAGCAAGGGTATTCCTTCAGTGATATCGCTTTGACTCACACGCTGAAAACTCTCTTTCAACCGGGGATGTAGCTCAGTGGTAGAGCGCATGCTTTGCATGTATGAGGTCCTGGGTTCAATCCCCAGCATCTCCAAGAGCCTTTCAAGGTTCTGTCCACAGACGATAAACAGGGTTAAGAAAGCAGTTTATGGTCCTAGGTTCAGTTGCAGCGTCATCAATTGTCTTGAATCATTCACTAAAATATGTTTGCTTTTTCCGCACAATCAGAATTGACTTAATCGTTTTGAGGTTCCGTCCACAACCCTAAGAAGGGGGAAAACAAAAAAAAAATGTTCGTTTTCACAGGGGGATGTAGCTCAGTGGTAGAGCGCATGCTTTGCATGTATGAGGTCCTGGGTTCAATCCCCAGCATCTCCAAGAGCCTTTCAAGGTTCTGTCCACAGACGATAAACAGGGTTAAGAAAGCGGTGTATGGTCCTAGGTTCAGTTGCAGCGTGTTCAATTGTCTTGATTCATTCACTAAAATATGTTTGCCTTTTCTGCACAATCAGAATTGACAAACATTTTGACATTCTGTCCACCACAGTAAAAAGGCGAAAAAAAGAACAATATTCCCCTTTAAACAGGGGATGTAGCTCAGTGGTAGAGCGCATGCTTCGCATGTATGAGGTCCTGGGTTCAATCCCCAGCATCTCCAAGAGCCTTTTGAGGTTTTGTTCACAGACGATAAACAGGGTTGAGAAAGCGGTGTATGGTCCTGGGTTTAGTTGCAGTGTCACCGTTTGTCTTGAATCATTCACTAAAATATGTTTGCCTTTTCTGCACAATCAGAATTGACATAAACATTTTGACATTCTATCCACCACAGTAAAAAGGCGAAAAAAAAAGAAAAATATTCCCCTTTCAACTGGGGATGTAGCTCAATGGTAGAGCGCATGCTTTGCATGTATGAGGTCCTGGGTTCAATCCCCAGCATCTCCAAGAGCCTTTTGAGGTTCTGTCCATAGACGATGAACAGGGTTAAGAAAGCGGTGTATGGTCCTAGGTTCAGTTGCAGCATCTTCAATTGTCTTGAATCATTCACTAAAATTTGTTTGCCTTTTCTGCACAATCAGAATTGACATTAACATTTTGACGTTCCGTCCACCACAGTGAAAAGGTGAAAAAAAAAGAAAAATAATCAACTTTCAACTGGGGATGTAGCTCAGTGGTAGAGCGCATGCTTCGCATGTATGAGGTCCTGGGTTCAATCCCCAGCATCTCCAAGAGCCTTTTGAGATTCTGTTCACAGACTATAAACAGGGTTGAGAAAGCGGTGTATGGTCCTGGGTTTAGTTGCAGTGTCACCGTTTGTCTTGAATCATTCACTAAAATATGTTTGCCTTTTCTGCACAATCAGAATTGACATAAACATTTTGACGTTCCGTCCACCACAGTAAAAAGGCAGAATAAAAAGAAAATTATTCAACATTCAACTGGGGATGTAGCTCACTGGTAGAGCGCATGCTTTGCATGTATGAGGTCCTGGGTTCAATCCCCAGCATCTCCAAGAACCTTTTGAGGTTTTGTCCACAGACAAACAGGGTAAAGAAAGATTTTGATTGTCCTAGGTTCAGTTGCAGCGTCTACAATTGTCTTGAATCATTCACTAAAATATGTTTGCCTTTTCCGCACAATCAGAATTGACTTAATCGTTTTGAGGTTCCGTCCACAACCCTAAGAAGGGGGAAAACAAAAAAAAAAAATGTTTGTTTTCACAGGGGGATGTAGCTCAGTGGTAGAGCGCATGCTTTGCATGTATGAGGTCCTGGGTTCAATCCCCAGCATCTCCAAGAGCCTTTCAAGGTTCTGTCCACAGACGATAAACAGGGTTAAGAAAGCAGTTTATGGTCCTAGGTTCAGTTGCAGCGTCATCAATTGTCTTGAATCGTTCACTAAAATATGTTTCCCTTTTCTGCACAATCAGAATTGACATAAACATTTTGATGTTCTGTCTACCACAGTAAAAAGGCGGAATAAAAAGAAAAATATTACCCTTTCAACCGGGGATGTAGCTCAGTGGTAGAGCGCATGCTTTGCATCTATGAAGTCCTGGGTTCAATCCCCAGCATCTCCAAGAGCCTTTCAAGGTTCTGTCCACAGACGATAAACAGGGTTAAGAAAGCAGTTTATGGTCCTAGGTTCAGTTGCAGCGTCATCAATTGTCTTGAATCATTCACTAAAATATGTTTGCCTTTTCCGCACAATCAGAATTGACTTAATCGTTTTGAGGTTCCGTCCACAACCCTAAGAAGGGGGAAAACAAAAAAAAAATGTTCGTTTTCACAGGGGGATGTAGCTCAGTGGTAGAGCGCATGCTTTGCATGTATGAGGTCCTGGGTTCAATCCCCAGCATCTCCAAGAGCCTTTCAAGGTTCTGTCCACAGACGATAAACAGGGTTAAGAAAGCGGTGTATGGTCCTAGGTTCAGTTGCAGCGTCTTCAATTGTCTTGATTCATTCACTAAAATATGTTTGCCTTTTCTGCACAATCAGAATTGACAAACATTTTGACATTCTGTCCACCACAGTAAAAAGGCGAAAAAAAGAACAATATTCCCCTTTAAACAGGGGATGTAGCTCAGTGGTAGAGCGCATGCTTCGCATGTATGAGGTCCTGGGTTCAATCCCCAGCATCTCCAAGAGCCTTTTGAGGTTTTGTTCACAGACGATAAACAGGGTTGAGAAAGCGGTGTATGGTCCTGGGTTTAGTTGCAGTGTCACCGTTTGTCTTGAATCATTCACTAAAATATGTTTGCCTTTTCTGCACAATCAGAATTGACATAAACATTTTGACATTCTATCCACCACAGTAAAAAGGCGAAAAAAAAAGAAAAATATTCCCCTTTCAACTGGGGATGTAGCTCAATGGTAGAGCGCATGCTTTGCATGTATGAGGTCCTGGGTTCAATCCCCAGCATCTCCAAGAGCCTTTTGAGGTTCTGTCCATAGACGATGAACAGGGTTAAGAAAGCGGTGTATGGTCCTAGGTTCAGTTGCAGCATCTTCAATTGTCTTGAATCATTCACTAAAATTTGTTTGCCTTTTCTGCACAATCAGAATTGACATTAACATTTTGACGTTCCGTCCACCACAGTGAAAAGGTGAAAAAAAAAGAAAAATAATCAACTTTCAACTGGGGATGTAGCTCAGTGGTAGAGCGCATGCTTCGCATGTATGAGGTCCTGGGTTCAATCCCCAGCATCTCCAAGAGCCTTTTGAGATTCTGTTCACAGACTATAAACAGGGTTGAGAAAGCGGTGTATGGTCCTGGGTTTAGTTGCAGTGTCACCGTTTGTCTTGAATCATTCACTAAAATATGTTTGCCTTTTCTGCACAATCAGAATTGACATAAACATTTTGACGTTCCGTCCACCACAGTAAAAAGGCAGAATAAAAAGAAAATTATTCAACGTTCAACTGGGGATGTAGC
Source organism: Danio rerio (assembly GCF_052040795.2). Lineage (NCBI taxonomy): Eukaryota > Metazoa > Chordata > Actinopteri > Cypriniformes > Danionidae > Danio > Danio rerio. Next base: position 19,785,348 of record NC_141041.1, read on the forward strand.
TCACTGGTAGAGCGCATGCTTTGCATGTATGAGGTCCTGGGTTCAATCCCCAGCATCTCCAAGAACCTTTTGAGGTTTTGTCCACAGACAAACAGGGTAAAGAAAGATTTTGATTGTCCTAGGTTCAGTTGCAGCGTCTACAATTGTCTTGAATCATTCACTAAAATATGTTTGCCTTTTCCGCACAATCAGAATTGACTTAATCGTTTTGAGGTTCCGTCCACAACCCTAAGAAGGGGGAAAACAAAAAAAAAAATGTTTGTTTTCACAGGGGGATGTAGCTCAGTGGTAGAGCGCATGCTTTGCATGTATGAGGTCCTGGGTTCAATCCCCAGCATCTCCAAGAGCCTTTCAAGGTTCTGTCCACAGACGATAAACAGGGTTAAGAAAGCAGTTTATGGTCCTAGGTCCTAGTTGCAGCGTCATCAATTGTCTTGAATCGTTCACTAAAATATGTTTGCCTTTTCTGCACAATCAGAATTGACATAAACATTTTGATGTTCTGTCTACCACAGTAAAAAGGCGGAATAAAAAGAAAAATATTACCCTTTCAACCGGGGATGTAGCTCAGTGGTAGAGCGCATGCTTTGCATGTATGAAGTCCTGGGTTCAATCCCCAGCATCTCCAAGAACCTTTTGAGGTTTTGTCCACAGACAAACAGGGTTAAGAAAGCTGTTGATTTTGAGGGTTAAGAAAGCTGTCCTAGGTTCAGTTGCAGCGTCTTCAATTGTCTTGATTCATTCACTAAAATATCTTTGCCTTTTCTGCACAATCAGAATTGACATAAACATTTTGACGTTCCGTCCACCACAGTAAAAAGTCGGAAAAAAAAAAAATTATTCAACTTTCAACTGGGGATGTAGCTCAGTGGTAGAGCGCATGCTTTGCATGTACGAGGTCCTGGGTTCAATCCCCAGCATCTCCAAGAGCCTTTCAAGGTTCTGTCCACAGACGATAAACAGGGTTAAGAAAGCAGTTTATGGTCCTAGGTTCAGTTGCAGCGTCATGAATTGTCTTGAATCGTTCACTAAAATATGTTTGCCTTTTCTGCACAATCAGAATTGACATAAACATTTTGACATTTTGTCCACCACAGTAAAATAGCGGAATAAAAAGAAAATTATTCAACTCTCAACTGGGGATGTAGCTCAGTGGTAGAGGGCATGCTTCGCATGTATGAGGCCCTGGGTTCAATCCCCAGCATCTCCAAGAACCTTTTGAGGTTTTGTTCACAGACGATAAACAGGGTTGAGAAAGCGGTGTATGGTCCTGGGTTTAGTTGCAGTGTCACCGTTTGTCTTGAATCATTCACTAAAATATGTTTGCCTTTTCTGCACAATCAGAATTGACAAACATTTTGACATTCTGTCCACCACAGTAAAAAGGTAAAAAAAAAAAAAGAAAAATATTACCCTTTCAACTGGGGATGTAGCTCATTGGTAGAGCGCATGCCTTGCATGTATGAGGTCCTGGGTTCAATCCCCAGCATCTCCAAGAACTTTTTGAGGTTTTGTCCACAGACAAACAGGGTTAAGAAAGCTGTTGATTTTGAGGGTTAAGAAAGCTGTCCTAGGTTCAGTTGCAGCGTCTTCAATTGTCTTGATTCATTCACTAAAATATGTTTGCCTTTTCTGCACAATCAGAATTGACATAAACATTTTGACATTCTGTCCACCACAGTAAAAAGGCGAAAAAAAAGAACAATATTCCCCTTTAAACTGGGGATGTAGCTCAGTGGTAGAGCACATGCGTTTGCATGTATGAGGTCCGGGGTTCAATCCCCAGCATCTCCAAGAACCTTTTGAGGTTTTGTCCACAGACAAACAGGGTAAAGAAAGATTTTGATTGTCTTAGGTTTAGTTGCAGCGTCTACAACTGTCTTGAATCATTCACTAAAATATGTTTGCCTTTTCCGCACAATCAGAATTGACTTAATTGTTTTGAGGTTCCGTCCACAACCCTAAGAAGGGGAAAAAGAAAAAAAAAATGTTTGTTTTCACAGGGGGATGTAGCTCAGTGGTAGAGCGCATGCTTTGCATGTATGAGGTCCTGGGTTCAATCCCCAGCATCTCCAAGAGCCTTTCGAGGTTCTGTCCACAGACGATAAACAGGGTTAAGAAAGCAGTTTATGGTCCTAGGTTCAGTTGCAGCGTCTTCAATAGTCTTGAATCGATCACTAAAATATATTTGCCTTTTCTGCACAATCAGAATTCACATAAACATTTTGATGTTCTGTCTACCACAGTAAAAAGGCGGAATAAAAAGAAAAATATTCCCCTTTCATCTGGGGATGTAGCTCAGTGGTAGAGCGCATGCTTTGCATGTATGAGGTCCTGGGTTCAATCCCCAGCATCTCCAAGAGCCTTTTGAGGTTCTGTCCATAGACGATGAACAGGGTTAAGAAAGCGGTGTATGGTCCTAGGTTGAGTTGCAGCATCTTCAATTGTCTTGAATCATTCACTAAAATATGTTTGCCTTTTCTGCACAATCAGAATTGACATAAACATTTTGACATTTTGTCCACCACAGTAAAATAGCGGAATAAAAAGAAAATTATTCAACTCTCAACTGGGGATGTAGCTCAGTGGTAGAGGGCATGCTTCGCATGTATGAGGCCCGGGGTTAATCCCCAGCATCTCCAAGAACCTTTTGAGGTTTTGTTCACAGACGATAAACAGGGTTGAGAAAGCGGTGTATGGTCCTGGGTTTAGTTGCAGTGTCACCGTTTGTCTTGAATCATTCACTAAAATATGTTTGCCTTTTCTGCACAATCAGAATTGACAAACATTTTGACATTCTGTCCACCACAGTAAAAAGGTGAAAAAAAAAGAAAAATATTCCCCTTTCAACTGGGGATGTAGCTCAGTGGTAGAGCGCATGCTTTGCATGTATGAGGTCCTGGGTTAAATCCCAAGCATCTCCAAGAGCCTTTTGAGGTTCTGTCCATAGACGATGAACAGGGTTAAGAAAGCGGTGTATGGTCCTAGGTTCAGTTGCAGCATCTTCTATTGTCTTGAATCATTCACTAAAATATGTTTGCCTTTTCTGCACAATCAGAATTGACATTAACATTTTGACGTTCCGTCCACCACAGTAAAAAGCCGAAAAAAAAAGAAAAATATTCAACTTTCAACTGGGGATGTAGCTCAGTGGTAAAGCGCATGCTTCGCATGTATGAGGTCCTGGGTTCAATCCCCAGCATCTCCAAGAGCCTTTTGAGATTCTGTTCACAGACGATAAACAGGCTTGAGAAAGCGGTGTATGGTCCTGGGTTTAGTTGCAGTGTCACCGTTTGTCTTGAATCATTCACTAAAATATGTTTGCCTTTTCTGCACAATCAGAATTGACATAAACATTTTGATGTTCTGTCTACCACAGAAAAAGGCGGAATAAAAAGAAAAATATTACCTTTTCAACTGGGGATGTAGCTCAGTGGTAGAGCGCATGCTTTGCATGTATGAGGTCCTGGGTTCAATCCCCAGCATCTCCAAGAACCTTTTGAGGTTTTGTCCACAGACAAACAGGGTTAAGAAAGCTGTTGATTTTGAGGGTTAAGAAAGCTGTCCTAGGTTCAGTTGCAGCGTCTTTAATTGTCTTGATTCATTCACTAAAATATGTTTGCCTTTTCTGCACAATCAGAATTGACATAAACATTTTGACGTTCTGTCCACCACAGTAAAAAGGCGAAAAAAAAAAAGAAAAATATTCCCCTTTCAACTGGGGATGTAGCTCAGTGGTAGAGCGCATGCTTTGCATGTTTGAGGTCCTGGGTTCAATTCCCAGCATCTCCAAGAGCCTTTTGAGACTCTGTCCATAGACGATGAACAGGGTTAGGAAAGCGGTGTATGGTCCTAGGTTCAGTTGCAGCATCTTCAATTGTCTTGAATCATTCACTAAAATATGTTTGCCTTTTCTGCACAATCAGAATTGACATAAACATTTTGACATTCTATCCACCACAGTAAAAAGGCGAAAAAAAAAGAAAAATATTCCCCTTTCAACTGGGGATGTATCTCAGTGGTAGAGCGCATGCTTTGCATGTATGAGGTGCTGGGTTCAATCCCCAGTATCTCCAAGAGCCTTTCGAGGTTCTGTCCACAGACGAAGAACAGGGTTAAGAAAGTGGTGTATGGTCATAGGTTCAGTTGCAGCGTCTTGAATCATTCACTAAAATATGTTTGCCTTTTCTGCACAATCAGAATTGACATAAACATTTTGACGTTCTGTCCACCACAGTAAAAAGGCGAAAAAAAAAAGAAAAATATTCCCCTTTCAACTGGGGATGTAGCTCAGTGGTAAAGCGCATGCTTTGCATGTATGAGGTCCTGGGTTCAATCCCCAGCATCTCCAAGAGCATTTTGAGGTTCTGTCCATAGACGATGAACAGGGTTAAGAAAGCGGTGTATGGTCCTAGGTTCAGTTGCAGCATCTTCAATTGTCTTGAATCATTCACTAAAATTTGTTTGCCTTTTCTGCACAATCAGAATTGACATTAACATTTTGACGTTCCGTCCACCACAGTAAAAAGGCGAAAAAAAAAGAAAAATAATCAACTTTCAACTGGGGATGTAGCTCAGTGGTAGAGCGCATGCTTCGCATGTATGAGGTCCTGGGTTCAATCCCCAGCATCTCCAAGAGCCTTTTGAGATTCT
>NC_141041.1:19795000-19807500 GCF_052040795.2 Danio rerio
TTGACATAAACATTTTGACATTTTGTCCACCACAGTAAAAAGGCGGAATAAAAAGAAAATTATGCAACTTTCAACTGGGGATGTAGCTCAGTGGTAGAGCGCATGCTTCGCATGTATGAGGCCCTGGCTTCAATCCTCAGCATCTCCAAGAACCTTTTGAGGTTTTGTTCACAGACGATAAACAGGGTTAAGAAAGCGGTGTATGGTCCTGGGTTTAGTTGCAGTGTCACCGTTTGTTTTGAATCGTTCACTAAAATATGTTTGCCTTTTCTGCACAATCAGAATTGACATAAACCATTTGACATTCTGTCCACCACAGTAAAAAGGCAAAAAAAAAAAGAAAATTATCAACTTTCAACTGGGGATGTAGCTCAGTGGTAGAGCGCATGCTTTGCATGTATGAGGTCCTGGGTTCAATCCCCAGCATCTCCAAGAACCTTTTGAGGTTTTGTCCACAGACAAACAGAGTAAAGAAAGATTTTGATTGTCCTAGGTTCAGTTGCAGCGTCTACAATTGTCTTGAATCATTCACTAAAATATGTTTGCCTTTTCAGCACAATCAGAATTGACTTAATCGTTTTGAGGTTCCGTCCACAACGCTAAGAAGGGTGGAAACAAAAAAAAAAATGTTTGTTTTCACAGGGGGATGTAGCTCAGTGGTAGAGCGCATGCATTGCATGTATGAGGTCTTGGGTTCAATCCCCAGCATCTCCAAAAGCCTTTCAAGGTTTTGTCCACAGACGATAAACAGGGTTAAGAAAGCAGTTTATGGTCCTAGGTTCAGTTGCAGCGTCATCAATTGTCTTGGATCGTTCACTAAAATATGTTTGCCTTTTCTGCACAATCAGAATTGACATAAACATTTTGACATTTTGTCCACCACAGTAAAAAGGCGGAATAAAAAGAAAATTATTCAACTTTAAACTGGGGATGTAGCTCAGTGGTAGAGCGCATGCTTCGCATGTATGAGGCCCTGGGTTCAATCCCCAGCATCTCCAAGAACCTTTTGAGGTTTTGTTCACAGACGATAAACAGGGTTAAGAAAGCGGTGTATGGTCCTGGGTTTAGTTGCAGTGTCACCGTTTGTCTTGAATCATTCACTAAAATATGTTTGCCTTTTCTGCACAATCAGAATTGACATAAACATTTTGACATTCTGTCCACCACAGTAAAAAGGCGAAAAAAAAAGAAAAATATTCCCCTTTCAACTGGGGATGTAGCTCAGTGGTAGAGCGCATGCTTTGCATGTATGAGGTCCTGGGTTCAATCCCCAGCATCTCCAAGAGCCTTTTGAGGTTCTGTCCATAGACGATGAACAGGGTTAGGAAAGCGGTGTATGGTCCTAGGTTCAGTTGCAGCATCTTCAATTGTCTTGAATCATTCACTAAAATATGTTTGCCTTTTCTGCACAATCAGAATTGACATAAACATTTTGACATTCTATCCACCACAGTAAAAAGGCGAAAAAAAAAGAAAAATATTCCCCTTTCAACTGGGGATGTATCTCAGTGGTAGAGCGCATGCTTTGCATGTATGAGGTGCTGGGTTCAATCCCCAGTATCTCCAAGAGCCTTTCGAGGTTCTGTCCACAGACGAAGAACAGGGTTAAGAAAGTGGTGTATGGTCATAGGTTCAGTTGCAGCGTCTTGAATCATTCACTAAAATATGTTTGCCTTTTCTGCACAATCAGAATTGACATAAACATTTTGACGTTCTGTCCACCACAGTAAAAAGGCGAAAAAAAAAAGAAAAATATTCCCCTTTCAACTGGGGATGTAGCTCAGTGGTAAAGCGCATGCTTTGCATGTATGAGGTCCTGGGTTCAATCACCAGCATCTCCAAGAGCCTTTTGAGGTTCTGTCCATAGACGATGAACAGGGTTAAGAAAGCGGTGTATGGTCCTAGGTTCAGTTGCAGCATCTTCAATTGTCTTGAATCATTCACTAAAATTTGTTTGCCTTTTCTGCACAATCAGAATTGACATTAACATTTTGACGTTCCGTCCACCACAGTAAAAAGGCGGAATAAAAGAAAAATATTACCGTTTCAACTGGGGATGTAGCTCAGTGGTAGAGCGCATGCTTCGCATGTATGAGGTCCTGGGTTCAATCCCCAGCATCTCCAAGAGCCTTTTGAGATTCTGTTCACAGACGATAAACAGGGTTGAGAAAGCGGTGTATGGTCCTAGGTTCAGTTGCAGCATCTTCAATTGTCTTGAATCATTCACTAAAATATGTTTGCCTTTTCTGCACAATCAGAATTGACATAAACATTTTGACATTTTGTCCACCACAGTAAAAAGGCGGAATAAAAAGAAAATTATGCAACTTTCAACTGGGGATGTAGCTCAGTGGTAGAGCGCATGCTTCGCATGTATGAGGCCCTGGCTTCAATCCTCAGCATCTCCAAGAACCTTTTGAGGTTTTGTTCACAGACGATAAACAGGGTTAAGAAAGCGGTGTATGGTCCTGGGTTTAGTTGCAGTGTCACCGTTTGTTTTGAATCGTTCACTAAAATATGTTTGCCTTTTCTGCACAATCAGAATTGACATAAACCATTTGACATTCTGTCCACCACAGTAAAAAGGCAAAAAAAAAAAGAAAATTATCAACTTTCAACTGGGGATGTAGCTCAGTGGTAGAGCGCATGCTTTGCATGTATGAGGTCCTGGGTTCAATCCCCAGCATCTCCAAGAACCTTTTGAGGTTTTGTCCACAGACAAACAGAGTAAAGAAAGATTTTGATTGTCCTAGGTTCAGTTGCAGCGTCTACAATTGTCTTGAATCATTCACTAAAATATGTTTGCCTTTTCAGCACAATCAGAATTGACTTAATCGTTTTGAGGTTCCGTCCACAACGCTAAGAAGGGTGGAAACAAAAAAAAAAATGTTTGTTTTCACAGGGGGATGTAGCTCAGTGGTAGAGCGCATGCATTGCATGTATGAGGTCTTGGGTTCAATCCCCAGCATCTCCAAAAGCCTTTCAAGGTTTTGTCCACAGACGATAAACAGGGTTAAGAAAGCAGTTTATGGTCCTAGGTTCAGTTGCAGCGTCATCAATTGTCTTGGATCGTTCACTAAAATATGTTTGCCTTTTCTGCACAATCAGAATTGACATAAACATTTTGACATTTTGTCCACCACAGTAAAAAGGCGGAATAAAAAGAAAATTATTCAACTTTAAACTGGGGATGTAGCTCAGTGGTAGAGCGCATGCTTCGCATGTATGAGGCCCTGGGTTCAATCCCCAGCATCTCCAAGAACCTTTTGAGGTTTTGTTCACAGACGATAAACAGGGTTAAGAAAGCGGTGTATGGTCCTGGGTTTAGTTGCAGTGTCACCGTTTGTCTTGAATCATTCACTAAAATATGTTTGCCTTTTCTGCACAATCAGAATTGACATAAACATTTTGACATTCTGTCCACCACAGTAAAAAGGCGAAAAAAAAAGAAAAATATTCCCCTTTCAACTGGGGATGTAGCTCAGTGGTAGAGCGCATGCTTTGCATGTATGAGGTCCTGGGTTCAATCCCCAGCATCTCCAAGAGCCTTTTGAGGTTCTGTCCATAGACGATGAACAGGGTTAGGAAAGCGGTGTATGGTCCTAGGTTCAGTTGCAGCATCTTCAATTGTCTTGAATCATTCACTAAAATATGTTTGCCTTTTCTGCACAATCAGAATTGACATAAACATTTTGACATTCTATCCACCACAGTAAAAAGGCGAAAAAAAAAGAAAAATATTCCCCTTTCAACTGGGGATGTATCTCAGTGGTAGAGCGCATGCTTTGCATGTATGAGGTGCTGGGTTCAATCCCCAGTATCTCCAAGAGCCTTTCGAGGTTCTGTCCACAGACGAAGAACAGGGTTAAGAAAGTGGTGTATGGTCATAGGTTCAGTTGCAGCGTCTTGAATCATTCACTAAAATATGTTTGCCTTTTCTGCACAATCAGAATTGACATAAACATTTTGACGTTCTGTCCACCACAGTAAAAAGGCGAAAAAAAAAAGAAAAATATTCCCCTTTCAACTGGGGATGTAGCTCAGTGGTAAAGCGCATGCTTTGCATGTATGAGGTCCTGGGTTCAATCACCAGCATCTCCAAGAGCCTTTTGAGGTTCTGTCCATAGACGATGAACAGGGTTAAGAAAGCGGTGTATGGTCCTAGGTTCAGTTGCAGCATCTTCAATTGTCTTGAATCATTCACTAAAATTTGTTTGCCTTTTCTGCACAATCAGAATTGACATTAACATTTTGACGTTCCGTCCACCACAGTAAAAAGGCGGAATAAAAGAAAAATATTACCGTTTCAACTGGGGATGTAGCTCAGTGGTAGAGCGCATGCTTCGCATGTATGAGGTCCTGGGTTCAATCCCCAGCATCTCCAAGAGCCTTTTGAGATTCTGTTCACAGACGATAAACAGGGTTGAGAAAGCGGTGTATGGTCCTGGGTTTAGTTGCAGTGTCACCGTTTGTCTTGAATCATTCACTAAAATATGTTTGCCTTTTCTGCACAATCAGAATTGACATAAACATTTTGACGTTCCGTCCACCACAGTAAAAAGGCGGAATAAACAGAAAAATACTCAACGTTCAATTGGGGATGTAGCTCAGTGGTAGAGCGCATGCTTTGCATGTATGAGGTCCTGGGTTCAATCCCCAGCATCTCCAAGAACCTTTTGAGGTTTTGTCCACAGACAAACAGGGTAAATAAAGATTTTGATTGTCCTAGGTTCAGTTGCAGCGTCTACAATTGTCTTGAATCATTCACTAAAATATGTTTGCCTTTTCCGCACAATCAGAATTGACTTAATCGTTTTGAGGTTCCGTCCACAACCCTAAGAAGAGGGAAAAGAAAAAAAAATGTTTGTTTTGACAGGGGGATGTAGCTCAGTGGTAGAGCGCATGCTTTGCATGTATGAGGTTCTGGGTTCAATCCCCAGCATCTCCAAGAGCCTTTCAAGGTTCTGTCCACAGACGATAAACAGGGTTAAGAAAGCAGTTTATGGTCCTAGGTTCAGTTGCAGCGTCATCAATTGTCTTGAATCGTTCACTAAAATATGTTTGCCTTTTCTGCACAATCAGAATTGACATAAACATTTTGATGTTCTGTCTACCACAGAAAAAGGCGGAATAAAAAGAAAAATATTACCCTTTCAACTGGGGATGTAGCTCAGTGGTAGAGCGCAAGCTTTGCATGTATGAGGTCCTGGGTTCAATCCCCAGCATCTCCAAGAGCCTTTCAAGGTTCTGTCCACAGACGATAAGCAGGGTTAAGAAAGCAGTTTATGGTCCTAGGTTCAGTTGCAGCGTCTTCAATTGTCTTGATTCATTCACTAAAATATGTTTGCCTTTTCTGCACAATCAGAATTGACATAAACATTTTGACATTCTGTCCACCACAGTAAAAAGGCGAAAAAAAAGAACAATATTCCCCTTTAAACTGGGGATGTAGCTCAGTGGTAGAGCACATGCTTTGCATGTATGACGTCCTGGGTTTAATCCCCAGCATCTCCAAGAGCCTTTTGAGGTTCTGTCCATATACGATGAACAGGTTTAGGAAAGCGGTGTATGGTCCTAGGTTCAGTTGCAGCATCTTCAATTGTCTTGAATCGTTCACTAAAATATGTTTGCCTTTTCTGCACAATCAGAATTGACATAAACATTTTGACGTTCTGTCCACCACAGTAAAAAGGCGGAATAAAAGAAAAATATTACTTTTTCAACTGGGGATGTAGCTCAGTGGTAGAGCACATGCTTTGCATGTATGAGGTCTTGGGTTCAATTCCCAGTATCTCCAAGAGCCTTTTGAGGTTCTGTCCACAGACGATAAACAGGGTTAAGAAAGTGGTGTATGGTCATAGGTTCAGTTGCAGCGTCTTCAATTGTCTTGAATCATTCACTAAAATATGTTTGCCTTTTCTGCACAATCAGAATTGACATAAACATTTTGACATTTTGTCCACCACAGTAAAAAGGCGGAATAAAAAGAAAATTATGCAACTTTCAACTGGGGATGTAGCTCAGTGGTAGAGCGCATGCTTCGCATGTATGAGGCCCTGGCTTCAATCCTCAGCATCTCCAAGAACCTTTTGAGGTTTTGTTCACAGACGATAAACAGGGTTAAGAAAGCGGTGTATGGTCCTGGGTTTAGTTGCAGTGTCACCGTTTGTCTTGAATCGTTCACTAAAATATGTTTGCCTTTTCTGCACAATCAGAATTGACATAAACATTTTGACATTCTGTCCACCACAGTAAAAAGGCAAAAAAAAAAAAGAAAATTATCAACTTTCAACTGGGGATGTAGCTCAGTGGTAGAGCGCATGCTTTGCATGTATGAGGTCCTGGGTTCAATCCCCAGCATCTCCAAGAACCTTTTGAGGTTTTGTCCACAGACAAACAGAGTAAAGAAAGATTTTGATTGTCCTAGGTTCAGTTGCAGCGTCTACAATTGTCTTGAATCATTCACTAAAATATGTTTGCCTTTTCAGCACAATCAGAATTGACTTAATCGTTTTGAGGTTCCGTCCACAACGCTAAGAAGGGTGGAAACAAAAAAAAAAATGTTTGTTTTCACAGGGGGATGTAGCTCAGTGGTAGAGCGCATGCATTGCATGTATGAGGTCTTGGGTTCAATCCCCAGCATCTCCAAAAGCCTTTCAAGGTTTTGTCCACAGACGATAAACAGGGTTAAGAAAGCAGTTTATGGTCCTAGGTTCAGTTGCAGCGTCATCAATTGTCTTGGATCGTTCACTAAAATATGTTTGCCTTTTCTGCACAATCAGAATTGACATAAACATTTTGACATTTTGTCCACCACAGTAAAAAGGCGGAATAAAAAGAAAATTATTCAACTTTAAACTGGGGATGTAGCTCAGTGGTAGAGCGCATGCTTCGCATGTATGAGGCCCTGGGTTCAATCCCCAGCATCTCCAAGAACCTTTTGAGGTTTTGTTCACAGACGATAAACAGGGTTAAGAAAGCGGTGTATGGTCCTGGGTTTAGTTGCAGTGTCACCGTTTGTCTTGAATCATTCACTAAAATATGTTTGCCTTTTCTGCACAATCAGAATTGACATAAACATTTTGACATTCTGTCCACCACAGTAAAAAGGCGAAAAAAAAAGAAAAATATTCCCCTTTCAACTGGGGATGTAGCTCAGTGGTAGAGCGCATGCTTTGCATGTATGAGGTCCTGGGTTCAATCCCCAGCATCTCCAAGAGCCTTTTGAGGTTCTGTCCATAGACGATGAACAGGGTTAGGAAAGCGGTGTATGGTCCTAGGTTCAGTTGCAGCATCTTCAATTGTCTTGAATCATTCACTAAAATATGTTTGCCTTTTCTGCACAATCAGAATTGACATAAACATTTTGACATTCTATCCACCACAGTAAAAAGGCGAAAAAAAAAGAAAAATATTCCCCTTTCAACTGGGGATGTATCTCAGTGGTAGAGCGCATGCTTTGCATGTATGAGGTGCTGGGTTCAATCCCCAGTATCTCCAAGAGCCTTTCGAGGTTCTGTCCACAGACGAAGAACAGGGTTAAGAAAGTGGTGTATGGTCATAGGTTCAGTTGCAGCGTCTTGAATCATTCACTAAAATATGTTTGCCTTTTCTGCACAATCAGAATTGACATAAACATTTTGACGTTCTGTCCACCACAGTAAAAAGGCGAAAAAAAAAAGAAAAATATTCCCCTTTCAACTGGGGATGTAGCTCAGTGGTAAAGCGCATGCTTTGCATGTATGAGGTCCTGGGTTCAATCACCAGCATCTCCAAGAGCCTTTTGAGGTTCTGTCCATAGACGATGAACAGGGTTAAGAAAGCGGTGTATGGTCCTAGGTTCAGTTGCAGCATCTTCAATTGTCTTGAATCATTCACTAAAATTTGTTTGCCTTTTCTGCACAATCAGAATTGACATTAACATTTTGACGTTCCGTCCACCACAGTAAAAAGGCGAAAAAAAAAGAAAAATAATCAACTTTCAACTGGGGATGTAGCTCAGTGGTAGAGCGCATGCTTCGCATGTATGAGGTCCTGGGTTCAATCCCCAGCATCTCCAAGAGCCTTTTGAGATTCTGTTCACAGACGATAAACAGGGTTGAGAAAGCGGTGTATGGTCCTGGGTTTAGTTGCAGTGTCACCGTTTGTCTTGAATCATTCACTAAAATATGTTTGCCTTTTCTGCACAATCAGAATTGACATAAACATTTTGACGTTCCGTCCACCACAGTAAAAAGGCGGAATAAACAGAAAAACACTCAACGTTCAACTGGGGATGTAGCTCGGTGGTAGAGCGCATTCTTTGCATGTATGAGGTCCTGGACTCAATCCCCAGCATCTCCAAGAGCCTTTTGAGGTTTTGTCCACAGACAAACAGGGTAAAGAAAGATTTTGATTGTCCTAGGTTCAGTTGCAGCGTCTACAATTGTCTTGAATCATTCACTAAAATATGTTTGCCTTTTCCGCACAATCAGAATTGACTTAATCGTTTTGAGGTTCCGTCCACAACCCTAAGAAGGGGGAAAACAAAAAAAAAATGTTTGTTTACACAGGGGGATGTAGCTCAGTGGTAGAGCGCATGCTTTGCATGTATGAGGTCCTGGGTTCAATCCCCAGCATCTCCAAGAGCCTTTCAAGGTTCTGTCCACAGACGATAAACAGGGTTAAGAAAGCAGTTTATGGTCCTAGGTTCAGTTGCAGCGTCTTCAATTGTCTTGAATCGTTCACTAAAATATGTTTGCCTTTTCAGCACAATCAGAATTGACATAAACATTTTGATGTTCTGTCTACCACAGTAAAAAGGCGGAATAAAAAGAAAAATATTACCCTTTCAACCGGGGATGTAGCTCAGTGGTAGAGCGCATGCTTTGCATGTATGAGGTCCTGGGTTCAATCCCCAGCATCTCCAAGAGCCTTTCAAGGTTCTGTCCACAGACGATAAACAGGGTTAAGAAAGCAGTTTATGGTCCTAGGTTCAGTTGCAGCGTCTTCAATTGTCTTGAATCGTTCACTAAAATATGTTTGCCTTTTCAGCACAATCAGAATTGACATAAACATTTTGATGTTCTGTCTACCACAGTAAAAAGGCGGAATAAAAAGAAAAATATTACCCTTTCAACCGGGGATGTAGCTCAGTGGTAGAGCGCATGCTTTGCATGTATGAGGGCCTGGGTTCAATCCCCAGCATCTCCAAGAACCTTTTGAGGTTTTGTCCACAGACAAACAGGGTTAAGAAAGCTGTTGATTTTGAGGGTTAAGAAAGCTGTCCTAGGTTCAGTTGCAGCGTCTTCAATTGTCTTGATTCATTCACTAAAATATGTTTGCCTTTTCTGCACAATCAGAATTGACATAAACATTTTGACATTTTGTCCACCACAGTAAAATAGCGGAATAAAAAGAAAATTTTTCAACTCTCAACTGGGGATGTAGCTCAGTGGTAGAGGGCATGCTTCGCATGTATGAGGCCCTGGGTTCAATCCCCAGCATCTCCAAGAACCTTTTGAGGTTTTGTTCACAGACGATAAACAGGGTTGAGAAAGCGGTGTATGGTCCTGGGTTTAGTTGCAGTGTCACCGTTTGTCTTGAATCATTCACTAAAATATGTTTGCCTTTTCTGCACAATCAGAATTGACAAACATTTTGACATTCTGTCCACCACAGTAAAAAGGTAAAAAAAAAAAAAGAAAATATTACCCTTTCAACTGGGGATGTAGCTCATTGGTAGAGCGCATGCCTTGCATGTATGAGGTCCTGGGTTCAATCCCCAGCATCTCCAAGAACTTTTTGAGGTTTTGTCCACAGACAAACAGGGTTAAGAAAGCTGTTGATTTTGAGGGTTAAGAAAGCTGTCCTAGGTTCAGTTGCAGCGTCTTCAATTGTCTTGATTCATTCACTAAAATATGTTTGCCTTTTCTGCACAATCAGAATTGACATAAACGTTTTGACATTCTGTCCACCACAGTAAAAAGGCGAAAAAAAGAACAATATTCCCCTTTAAACTGGGGATGTAGCTCAGTGGTAGAGCACATGCTTTGCATGTATGACGTCCTGGGTTTAATCCCCAGCATCTCCAAGAGCCTTTTGAGGTTCTGTCCATATACGATGAACAGGTTTAGGAAAGCGGTGTATGGTCCTAGGTTCAGTTGCAGCATCTTCAATTGTCTTGAATCGTTCACTAAAATATGTTTGCCTTTTCTGCACAATCAGAATTGACATAAACATTTTGACGTTCTGTCCACCACAGTAAAAAGGCGGAATAAAAGAAAAATATTACTTTTTCAACTGGGGATGTAGCTCAGTGGTAGAGCACATGCTTTGCATGTATGAGGTCTTGGGTTCAATTCCCAGTATCTCCAAGAGCCTTTTGAGGTTCTGTCCACAGACGATAAACAGGGTTAAGAAAGTGGTGTATGGTCATAGGTTCAGTTGCAGCGTCTTCAATTGTCTTGAATCATTCACTAAAATATGTTTGCCTTTTCTGCACAATCAGAATTGACATAAACATTTTGACATTTTGTCCACCACAGTAAAAAGGCGGAATAAAAAGAAAATTATGCAACTTTCAACTGGGGATGTAGCTCAGTGGTAGAGCGCATGCTTCGCATGTATGAGGCCCTGGCTTCAATCCTCAGCATCTCCAAGAACCTTTTGAGGTTTTGTTCACAGACGATAAACAGGGTTAAGAAAGCGGTGTATGGTCCTGGGTTTAGTTGCAGTGTCACCGTTTGTCTTGAATCGTTCACTAAAATATGTTTGCCTTTTCTGCACAATCAGAATTGACATAAACATTTTGACATTCTGTCCACCACAGTAAAAAGGCAAAAAAAAAAAGAAAATTATCAACTTTCAACTGGGGATGTAGCTCAGTGGTAGAGCGCATGCTTTGCATGTATGAGGTCCTGGGTTCAATCCCCAGCATCTCCAAGAACCTTTTGAGGTTTTGTCCACAGACAAACAGAGTAAAGAAAGATTTTGATTGTCCTAGGTTCAGTTGCAGCGTCTACAATTGTCTTGAATCATTCACTAAAATATGTTTGCCTTTTCAGCACAATCAGAATTGACTTAATCGTTTTGAGGTTCCGTCCACAACGCTAAGAAGGGTGGAAACAAAAAAAAAAATGTTTGTTTTCACAGGGGGATGTAGCTCAGTGGTAGAGCGCATGCATTGCATGTATGAGGTCTTGGGTTCAATCCCCAGCATCTCCAAAAGCCTTTCAAGGTTTTGTCCACAGACGATAAACAGGGTTAAGAAAGCAGTTTATGGTCCTAGGTTCAGTTGCAGCGTCATCAATTGTCTTGGATCGTTCACTAAAATATGTTTGCCTTTTCTGCACAATCAGAATTGACATAAACATTTTGACATTTTGTCCACCACAGTAAAAAGGCGGAATAAAAAGAAAATTATTCAACTTTAAACTGGGGATGTAGCTCAGTGGTAGAGCGCATGCTTCGCATGTATGAGGCCCTGGGTTCAATCCCCAGCATCTCCAAGAACCTTTTGAGGTTTTGTTCACAGACGATAAACAGGGTTAAGAAAGCGGTGTATGGTCCTGGGTTTAGTTGCAGTGTCACCGTTTGTCTTGAATCATTCACTAAAATATGTTTGCCTTTTCTGCACAATCAGAATTGACATAAACATTTTGACATTCTGTCCACCACAGTAAAAAGGCGAAAAAAAAAGAAAAATATTCCCCTTTCAACTGGGGATGTAGCTCAGTGGTAGAGCGCATGCTTTGCATGTATGAGGTCCTGGGTTCAATCCCCAGCATCTCCAAGAGCCTTTTGAGGTTCTGTCCATAGACGATGAACAGGGTTAGGAAAGCGGTGTATGGTCCTAGGTTCAGTTGCAGCATCTTCAATTGTCTTGAATCATTCACTAAAATATGTTTGCCTTTTCTGCACAATCAGAATTGACATAAACATTTTGACATTCTATCCACCACAGTAAAAAGGCGAAAAAAAAAGAAAAATATTCCCCTTTCAACTGGGGATGTATCTCAGTGGTAGAGCGCATGCTTTGCATGTATGAGGTGCTGGGTTCAATCCCCAGTATCTCCAAGAGCCTTTCGAGGTTCTGTCCACAGACGAAGAACAGGGTTAAGAAAGTGGTGTATGGTCATAGGTTCAGTTGCAGCGTCTTGAATCATTCACTAAAATATGTTTGCCTTTTCTGCACAATCAGAATTGACATAAACATTTTGACGTTCTGTCCACCACAGTAAAAAGGCGAAAAAAAAAAGAAAAATATTCCCCTTTCAACTGGGGATGTAGCTCAGTGGTAAAGCGCATGCTTTGCATGTATGAGGTCCTGGGTTCAATCACCAGCATCTCCAAGAGCCTTTTGAGGTTCTGTCCATAGACGATGAACAGGGTTAAGAAAGCGGTGTATGGTCCTAGGTTCAGTTGCAGCATCTTCAATTGTCTTGAATCATTCACTAAAATTTGTTTGCCTTTTCTGCACAATCAGAATTGACATTAACATTTTGACGTTCCGTCCACCA
>NC_141041.1:19810000-19815000 GCF_052040795.2 Danio rerio
GTCTTGAATCATTCACTAAAATATGTTTGCCTTTTCTGCACAATCAGAATTGACATAAACATTTTGACATTTTGTCCACCACAGTAAAAAGGCAAAATAAAAAGAAAATTATTCAACTTTCAACTGGGGATGTAGCTCAGTGGTAGAGCGCATGCTTCGCATGTATGAGGCCCTGGGTTCAATCCCCAGCATCTCCAAGAACCTTTTGAGGTTTTGTTCACAGACGATAAACAGGGTTAATAAAGCGGTGTATGGTCCTGGGTTTAGTTGCAGTGTCACCGTTTGTCTTGAATCATTCACTAAAATATGTTTGCCTTTTCTGCACAATCAGAATTGACATAAACATTTTGACATTCTGTCCACCACAGTAAAAAGGCGAAAAAAAAAGAAAATTATTCAACTTTCAACTGGGGATGTAGCTCAGTGGTAGAGCGCATGCTTTGCATGTATCAGGTCCTGGGTTCAATCCCCAGCATCTCCAAGAGCCTTTTGAGGTTCTGTCCATAGACGATGAACAGGGTTAGGAAAGCGGTGTATGGTCCTAGGTTCAGTTGCAGCATCTTCAATTGTCTTGAATCATTCACTAAAATATGTTTGCCTTTTCTGCACAATCAGAATTGACATAAACATTTTGACGTTCCGTCCACCACAGTAAAAAGGCGGAATAAAAAGAAAATTATTCAACTTTCGACTGGGGATGTAGCTCAGTGGTAGAGCGCATGCTTTGCGTGTATGAGGTCCTGGGTTCAATCCCCAGCATCTCCAAGAGCCTTTCAAGGTTCTGTCCACAGACGATAAGCAGGGTTAAGAAAGCAGTTTATGGTCCTAGGTTCAGTTGCAGCGTCATCAGTTGTCTTGAATCGTTCACTAAAATATGTTTGCCTTTTCTGCACAATCAGAATTGACATAAACATTTTGATGTTCTGTCTACCACAGTAAAAAGGCGGAATAAAAAGCAAAATATTACCTTTTCAACTGGGGATGTAGCTCAGTGGTAGAGCGCTTGCTTTGCATGTATGAGGTCCTGGGTTCAATCCCCAGCATCTCCAAGAACCTTTTGAGGTTTTGTCCAAAGACAAACAGGGTTAAGAAAGCTGTTGATTTTGAGGGTTAAGAAAGCTGTCCTAGGTTCAGTTGCAGCGTCTTCAATTGTCTTGATTCATTCACTAAAATATGTTTGCCTTTTCTGCACAATCAGAATTGACATAAACATTTTGACATTCTGTCCACCACAGTAAAAAGGCGAAAAAAAAGAACAATATTCCCCTTTAAACTGGGGATGTAGCTCAGTGGTAGAGCACATGCTTTGCATGTATGACGTCCTGGGTTTAATCCCCAGCATCTCCAAGAGCCTTTTGAGGTTCTGTCCATATACGATGAACAGGTTTAGGAAAGCGGTGTATGGTCCTAGGTTCAGTTGCAGCATCTTCAATTGTCTTGAATCGTTCACTAAAATATGTTTGCCTTTTCTGCACAATCAGAATTGACATAAACATTTTGACGTTCTGTCCACCACAGTAAAAAGGCGGAATAAAAGAAAAATATTACTTTTTCAACTGGGGATGTAGCTCAGTGGTAGAGCACATGCTTTGCATGTATGAGGTCTTGGGTTCAATTCCCAGCATCTCCAAGAGCCTTTTGAGGTTCTGTCCACAGACGATAAACAGGGTTAAGAAAGTGGTGTATGGTCATAGGTTCAGTTGCAGCGTCTTCAATTGTCTTGAATCATTCACTAAAATATGTTTGCCTTTTCTGCACAATCAGAATTGACATAAACATTTTGACATTTTGTCCACCACAGTAAAAAGGCGGAATAAAAAGAAAATTATGCAACTTTCAACTGGGGATGTAGCTCAGTGGTAGAGCGCATGCTTCGCATGTATGAGGCCCTGGCTTCAATCCTCAGCATCTCCAAGAACCTTTTGAGGTTTTGTTCACAGACGATAAACAGGGTTAAGAAAGCGGTGTATGGTCCTGGGTTTAGTTGCAGTGTCACCGTTTGTCTTGAATCGTTCACTAAAATATGTTTGCCTTTTCTGCACAATCAGAATTGACATAAACATTTTGACATTCTGTCCACCACAGTAAAAAGGCAAAAAAAAAAAGAAAATTATTCAACTTTCAACTGGGGATGTAGCTCAGTGGTAGAGCGCATGCTTTGCATGTATGAGGTCCTGGGTTCAATCCCCAGCATCTCCAAGAGCCTTTTGAGATTCTGTTCACAGACGATAAACAGGGTTGAGAAAGCGGTGTATGGTCCTGGGTTTAGTTGCAGTGTCACCGTTTGTCTTGAATCATTCACTAAAATATGTTTGCCTTTTCTGCACAATCAGAATTGACATAAACATTTTGACGTTCCGTCCACCACAGTAAAAAGGCGGAATAAACAGAAAAACACTCAACGTTCAACTGGGGATGTTGCTCATTGGTAGAGCGCATGCTTTGCATGTATGACGTCCTGGGTTTAATCCCCAGCATCTCCAAGAGCCTTTTGAGGTTCTGTCCATATACGATGAACAGGGTTAGGAAAGCGGTGTATGGTCCTAGGTTCAGTTGCAGCATCTTCAATTGTCTTGAATCGTTCACTAAAATATGTTTGCCTTTTCTGCACAATCAGAATTGACATAAACATTTTGATGTTCTGTCTACCACAGTAAAAAGGCAGAATAAAAAGAAAAATATTACCCTTTCAACCGGGGATGTAGCTCAGTGGTAGAGCGCATGCTTTGCATGTATGAGGTCCTGGGTTTAATCCCCAGCATCTCCAAGAACCTTTTGAGGTTTTGTCCACAGACAAACAGGGTTAAGAAAGCTGTTGATTTTGAGGGTTAAGAAAGCTGTCCTAGGTTCAGTTGCAGCGTCTTCAATTGTCTTGATTCATTCACTAAAATATGTTTGCCTTTTCTGCACAATCAGAATTGACATAAACATTTTGACATTTTGTCCACCACAGTAAAATAGCGGAATAAAAAGAAAATTATTCAACTCTCAACTGGGGATGTAGCTCAGTGGTAGAGGGCATGCTTCGCATGTATGAGGCCCTGGGTTCAATCCCCAGCATCTCCAAGAACCTTTTGAGGTTTTGTTCACAGACGATAAACAGGGTTGAGAAAGCGGTGTATGGTCCTGGGTTTAGTTGCAGTGTCACCGTTTGTCTTGAATCATTCACTAAAATATGTTTGCCTTTTCTGCACAATCAGAATTGACAAACATTTTGACATTCTGTCCACCACAGTAAAAAGGTAAAAAAAAAAAAAGAAAAATATTACCCTTTCAACTGGGGATGTAGCTCATTGGTAGAGCGCATGCCTTGCATGTATGAGGTCCTGGGTTCAATCCCCAGCATCTCCAAGAACTTTTTGAGGTTTTGTCCACAGACAAACAGGGTTAAGAAAGCTGTTGATTTTGAGGGTTAAGAAAGCTGTCCTAGGTTCAGTTGCAGCGTCTTCAATTGTCTTGATTCATTCACTAAAATATGTTTGCCTTTTCTGCACAATCAGAATTGACATAAACATTTTGACATTCTGTCCACCACAGTAAAAAGGCGAAAAAAAAGAACAATATTCCCCTTTAAACTGGGGATGTAGCTCAGTGGTAGAGCACATGCTTTGCATGTATGACGTCCTGGGTTTAATCCCCAGCATCTCCAAGAGCCTTTTGAGGTTCTGTCCATATACGATGAACAGGTTTAGGAAAGCGGTGTATGGTCCTAGGTTCAGTTGCAGCATCTTCAATTGTCTTGAATCGTTCACTAAAATATGTTTGCCTTTTCTGCACAATCAGAATTGACATAAACATTTTGACGTTCTGTCCACCACAGTAAAAAGGCGGAATAAAAGAAAAATATTACTTTTTCAACTGGGGATGTAGCTCAGTGGTAGAGCACATGCTTTGCATGTATGAGGTCTTGGGTTCAATTCCCAGTATCTCCAAGAGCCTTTTGAGGTTCTGTCCACAGACGATAAACAGGGTTAAGAAAGTGGTGTATGGTCATAGGTTCAGTTGCAGCGTCTTCAATTGTCTTGAATCATTCACTAAAATATGTTTGCCTTTTCTGCACAATCAGAATTGACATAAACATTTTGACATTTTGTCCACCACAGTAAAAAGGCCGAATAAAAAGAAAATTATTCAACTTTCAACTGGGGATGTAGCTCAGTGGTAGAGCGCATGCTTCGCATGTATGAGGCCCTGGGTTCAATCCCCAGCATCTCCAAGAACCTTTTGAGGTTTTGTTCACAGACGATAAACAGGGTTAATAAAGCGGTGTATGGTCCTGGGTTTAGTTGCAGTGTCACCGTTTGTCTTGAATCATTCACTAAAATATGTTTGCCTTTTCTGCACAATCAGAATTGACATAAACATTTTGACATTCTGTCCACCACAGTAAAAAGGCGAAAAAAAAAGAAAATTATTCAACTTTCAACTGGGGATGTAGCTCAGTGGTAGAGCGCATGCTTTGCATGTATGAGGTCCTGGGTTCAATCCCCAGCATCTCCAAGAGCCTTTTGAGGTTCTGTCCATAGACGATGAACAGGGTTAGGAAAGCGGTGAATGGTCCTAGGTTCAGTTGCAGCATCTTCAATTGTCTTGAATCGTTCACTAAAATATGTTTGCCTTTTCTGCACAATCAGAATTGACATAAACATTTTGACGTTCCGTCCACCACAGTAAAAAGGCGGAATAAAAAGAAAATTATTCAACTTTCGACTGGGGATGTAGCTCAGTGGTAGAGCGCATGCTTTGCGTGTATGAGGTCCTGGGTTCAATCCCCAGCATCTCCAAGAGCCTTTCAAGGTTCTGTCCACAGACGATAAGCAGGGTTAAGAAAGCAGTTTATGGTCTTAGGTTTAGTTGCAGCGTCATCAATTGTCTTGAATCGTTCACTAAAATATGTTTGCCTTTTCTGCACAATCAGAATTGACATAAACATTTTGATGTTCTGTCTACCACAGTAAAAAGGCGGAATAAAAAGAAAAATATTACCCTTTCAACTGGGG
>NC_141041.1:19817500-19822500 GCF_052040795.2 Danio rerio
CATTCTGTCCACCACAGTAAAAAGGCAAAAAAAAAAAAGAAAATTATCAACTTTCAACTGGGGATGTAGCTCAGTGGTAGAGCGCATGCTTTGCATGTATGAGGTCCTGGGTTCAATCCCCAGCATCTCCAAGAACCTTTTGAGGTTTTGTCCACAGACAAACAGAGTAAAGAAAGATTTTGATTGTCCTAGGTTCAGTTGCAGCGTCTACAATTGTCTTGAATCATTCACTAAAATATGTTTGCCTTTTCAGCACAATCAGAATTGACTTAATCGTTTTGAGGTTCCGTCCACAACGCTAAGAAGGGTGGAAACAAAAAAAAAAATGTTTGTTTTCACAGGGGGATGTAGCTCAGTGGTAGAGCGCATGCATTGCATGTATGAGGTCTTGGGTTCAATCCCCAGCATCTCCAAAAGCCTTTCAAGGTTTTGTCCACAGACGATAAACAGGGTTAAGAAAGCAGTTTATGGTCCTAGGTTCAGTTGCAGCGTCATCAATTGTCTTGGATCGTTCACTAAAATATGTTTGCCTTTTCTGCACAATCAGAATTGACATAAACATTTTGACATTTTGTCCACCACAGTAAAAAGGCGGAATAAAAAGAAAATTATTCAACTTTAAACTGGGGATGTAGCTCAGTGGTAGAGCGCATGCTTCGCATGTATGAGGCCCTGGGTTCAATCCCCAGCATCTCCAAGAACCTTTTGAGGTTTTGTTCACAGACGATAAACAGGGTTAAGAAAGCGGTGTATGGTCCTGGGTTTAGTTGCAGTGTCACCGTTTGTCTTGAATCATTCACTAAAATATGTTTGCCTTTTCTGCACAATCAGAATTGACATAAACATTTTGACATTCTGTCCACCACAGTAAAAAGGCGAAAAAAAAAGAAAAATATTCCCCTTTCAACTGGGGATGTAGCTCAGTGGTAGAGCGCATGCTTTGCATGTATGAGGTCCTGGGTTCAATCCCCAGCATCTCCAAGAGCCTTTTGAGGTTCTGTCCATAGACGATGAACAGGGTTAGGAAAGCGGTGTATGGTCCTAGGTTCAGTTGCAGCATCTTCAATTGTCTTGAATCATTCACTAAAATATGTTTGCCTTTTCTGCACAATCAGAATTGACATAAACATTTTGACATTCTATCCACCACAGTAAAAAGGCGAAAAAAAAAGAAAAATATTCCCCTTTCAACTGGGGATGTATCTCAGTGGTAGAGCGCATGCTTTGCATGTATGAGGTGCTGGGTTCAATCCCCAGTATCTCCAAGAGCCTTTCGAGGTTCTGTCCACAGACGAAGAACAGGGTTAAGAAAGTGGTGTATGGTCATAGGTTCAGTTGCAGCGTCTTGAATCATTCACTAAAATATGTTTGCCTTTTCTGCACAATCAGAATTGACATAAACATTTTGACGTTCTGTCCACCACAGTAAAAAGGCGAAAAAAAAAAGAAAAATATTCCCCTTTCAACTGGGGATGTAGCTCAGTGGTAAAGCGCATGCTTTGCATGTATGAGGTCCTGGGTTCAATCACCAGCATCTCCAAGAGCCTTTTGAGGTTCTGTCCATAGACGATGAACAGGGTTAAGAAAGCGGTGTATGGTCCTAGGTTCAGTTGCAGCATCTTCAATTGTCTTGAATCATTCACTAAAATTTGTTTGCCTTTTCTGCACAATCAGAATTGACATTAACATTTTGACGTTCCGTCCACCACAGTAAAAAGGCGGAATAAAAGAAAAATATTACCGTTTCAACTGGGGATGTAGCTCAGTGGTAGAG
This sequence comes from Danio rerio, assembly GCF_052040795.2. NCBI lineage: Eukaryota > Metazoa > Chordata > Actinopteri > Cypriniformes > Danionidae > Danio > Danio rerio. The sequence continues at coordinate 19,819,275 of NC_141041.1, forward strand.
CGCATGCTTCGCATGTATGAGGTCCTGGGTTCAATCCCCAGCATCTCCAAGAGCCTTTTGAGATTCTGTTCACAGACGATAAACAGGGTTGAGAAAGCGGTGTATGGTCCTGGGTTTAGTTGCAGTGTCACCGTTTGTCTTGAATCATTCACTAAAATATGTTTGCCTTTTCTGCACAATCAGAATTGACATAAACATTTTGACGTTCCGTCCACCACAGTAAAAAGGCGGAATAAACAGAAAAATACTCAACGTTCAATTGGGGATGTAGCTCAGTGGTAGAGCGCATGCTTTGCATGTATGAGGTCCTGGGTTCAATCCCCAGCATCTCCAAGAACCTTTTGAGGTTTTGTCCACAGACAAACAGGGTAAATAAAGATTTTGATTGTCCTAGGTTCAGTTGCAGCGTCTACAATTGTCTTGAATCATTCACTAAAATATGTTTGCCTTTTCCGCACAATCAGAATTGACTTAATCGTTTTGAGGTTCCGTCCACAACCCTAAGAAGAGGGAAAAGAAAAAAAAATGTTTGTTTTGACAGGGGGATGTAGCTCAGTGGTAGAGCGCATGCTTTGCATGTATGAGGTTCTGGGTTCAATCCCCAGCATCTCCAAGAGCCTTTCAAGGTTCTGTCCACAGACGATAAACAGGGTTAAGAAAGCAGTTTATGGTCCTAGGTTCAGTTGCAGCGTCATCAATTGTCTTGAATCGTTCACTAAAATATGTTTGCCTTTTCTGCACAATCAGAATTGACATAAACATTTTGATGTTCTGTCTACCACAGAAAAAGGCGGAATAAAAAGAAAAATATTACCCTTTCAACTGGGGATGTAGCTCAGTGGTAGAGCGCAAGCTTTGCATGTATGAGGTCCTGGGTTCAATCCCCAGCATCTCCAAGAGCCTTTCAAGGTTCTGTCCACAGACGATAAGCAGGGTTAAGAAAGCAGTTTATGGTCCTAGGTTCAGTTGCAGCGTCTTCAATTGTCTTGATTCATTCACTAAAATATGTTTGCCTTTTCTGCACAATCAGAATTGACATAAACATTTTGACATTCTGTCCACCACAGTAAAAAGGCGAAAAAAAAGAACAATATTCCCCTTTAAACTGGGGATGTAGCTCAGTGGTAGAGCACATGCTTTGCATGTATGACGTCCTGGGTTTAATCCCCAGCATCTCCAAGAGCCTTTTGAGGTTCTGTCCATATACGATGAACAGGTTTAGGAAAGCGGTGTATGGTCCTAGGTTCAGTTGCAGCATCTTCAATTGTCTTGAATCGTTCACTAAAATATGTTTGCCTTTTCTGCACAATCAGAATTGACATAAACATTTTGACGTTCTGTCCACCACAGTAAAAAGGCGGAATAAAAGAAAAATATTACTTTTTCAACTGGGGATGTAGCTCAGTGGTAGAGCACATGCTTTGCATGTATGAGGTCTTGGGTTCAATTCCCAGTATCTCCAAGAGCCTTTTGAGGTTCTGTCCACAGACGATAAACAGGGTTAAGAAAGTGGTGTATGGTCATAGGTTCAGTTGCAGCGTCTTCAATTGTCTTGAATCATTCACTAAAATATGTTTGCCTTTTCTGCACAATCAGAATTGACATAAACATTTTGACATTTTGTCCACCACAGTAAAAAGGCGGAATAAAAAGAAAATTATGCAACTTTCAACTGGGGATGTAGCTCAGTGGTAGAGCGCATGCTTCGCATGTATGAGGCCCTGGCTTCAATCCTCAGCATCTCCAAGAACCTTTTGAGGTTTTGTTCACAGACGATAAACAGGGTTAAGAAAGCGGTGTATGGTCCTGGGTTTAGTTGCAGTGTCACCGTTTGTCTTGAATCGTTCACTAAAATATGTTTGCCTTTTCTGCACAATCAGAATTGACATAAACATTTTGACATTCTGTCCACCACAGTAAAAAGGCAAAAAAAAAAAAGAAAATTATCAACTTTCAACTGGGGATGTAGCTCAGTGGTAGAGCACATGCTTTGCATGTATGAGGTCCTGGGTTCAATCCCCAGCATCTCCAAGAACCTTTTGAGGTTTTGTCCACAGACAAACAGAGTAAAGAAAGATTTTGATTGTCCTAGGTTCAGTTGCAGCGTCTACAATTGTCTTGAATCATTCACTAAAATATGTTTGCCTTTTCAGCACAATCAGAATTGACTTAATCGTTTTGAGGTTCCGTCCACAACGCTAAGAAGGGTGGAAACAAAAAAAAAAATGTTTGTTTTCACAGGGGGATGTAGCTCAGTGGTAGAGCGCATGCATTGCATGTATGAGGTCTTGGGTTCAATCCCCAGCATCTCCAAAAGCCTTTCAAGGTTTTGTCCACAGACGATAAACAGGGTTAAGAAAGCAGTTTATGGTCCTAGGTTCAGTTGCAGCGTCATCAATTGTCTTGGATCGTTCACTAAAATATGTTTGCCTTTTCTGCACAATCAGAATTGACATAAACATTTTGACATTTTGTCCACCACAGTAAAAAGGCGGAATAAAAAGAAAATTATTCAACTTTAAACTGGGGATGTAGCTCAGTGGTAGAGCGCATGCTTCGCATGTATGAGGCCCTGGGTTCAATCCCCAGCATCTCCAAGAACCTTTTGAGGTTTTGTTCACAGACGATAAACAGGGTTAAGAAAGCGGTGTATGGTCCTGGGTTTAGTTGCAGTGTCACCGTTTGTCTTGAATCATTCACTAAAATATGTTTGCCTTTTCTGCACAATCAGAATTGACATAAACATTTTGACATTCTGTCCACCACAGTAAAAAGGCGAAAAAAAAAGAAAAATATTCCCCTTTCAACTGGGGATGTAGCTCAGTGGTAGAGCGCATGCTTTGCATGTATGAGGTCCTGGGTTCAATCCCCAGCATCTCCAAGAGCCTTTTGAGGTTCTGTCCATAGACGATGAACAGGGTTAGGAAAGCGGTGTATGGTCCTAGGTTCAGTTGCAGCATCTTCAATTGTCTTGAATCATTCACTAAAATATGTTTGCCTTTTCTGCACAATCAGAATTGACATAAACATTTTGACATTCTATCCACCACAGTAAAAAGGCGAAAAAAAAAGAAAAATATTCCCCTTTCAACTGGGGATGTATCTCAGTGGTAGAGCGCATGCTTTGCATGTATGAGGTGCTGGGTTCAATCCCCAGTATCTCCAAGAGCCTTTCGAGGTTCTGTCCACAGACGAAGAACAGGGTTAAGAAAGTGGTGTATGGTCA
>NC_141041.1:19827500-19830000 GCF_052040795.2 Danio rerio
TCAGTGGTAGAGCACATGCTTTGCATGTATGACGTCCTGGGTTTAATCCCCAGCATCTCCAAGAGCCTTTTGAGGTTCTGTCCATATACGATGAACAGGTTTAGGAAAGCGGTGTATGGTCCTAGGTTCAGTTGCAGCATCTTCAATTGTCTTGAATCGTTCACTAAAATATGTTTGCCTTTTCTGCACAATCAGAATTGACATAAACATTTTGACGTTCTGTCCACCACAGTAAAAAGGCGGAATAAAAGAAAAATATTACTTTTTCAACTGGGGATGTAGCTCAGTGGTAGAGCACATGCTTTGCATGTATGAGGTCTTGGGTTCAATTCCCAGTATCTCCAAGAGCCTTTTGAGGTTCTGTCCACAGACGATAAACAGGGTTAAGAAAGTGGTGTATGGTCATAGGTTCAGTTGCAGCGTCTTCAATTGTCTTGAATCATTCACTAAAATATGTTTGCCTTTTCTGCACAATCAGAATTGACATAAACATTTTGACATTTTGTCCACCACAGTAAAAAGGCGGAATAAAAAGAAAATTATGCAACTTTCAACTGGGGATGTAGCTCAGTGGTAGAGCGCATGCTTCGCATGTATGAGGCCCTGGCTTCAATCCTCAGCATCTCCAAGAACCTTTTGAGGTTTTGTTCACAGACGATAAACAGGGTTAAGAAAGCGGTGTATGGTCCTGGGTTTAGTTGCAGTGTCACCGTTTGTCTTGAATCGTTCACTAAAATATGTTTGCCTTTTCTGCACAATCAGAATTGACATAAACATTTTGACATTCTGTCCACCACAGTAAAAAGGCAAAAAAAAAAAAGAAAATTATCAACTTTCAACTGGGGATGTAGCTCAGTGGTAGAGCGCATGCTTTGCATGTATGAGGTCCTTGGTTCAATCCCCAGCATCTCCAAGAACCTTTTGAGGTTTTGTCCACAGACAAACAGAGTAAAGAAAGATTTTGATTGTCCTAGGTTCAGTTGCAGCGTCTACAATTGTCTTGAATCATTCACTAAAATATGTTTGCCTTTTCAGCACAATCAGAATTGACTTAATCGTTTTGAGGTTCCGTCCACAACGCTAAGAAGGGTGGAAACAAAAAAAAAAATGTTTGTTTTCACAGGGGGATGTAGCTCAGTGGTAGAGCGCATGCATTGCATGTATGAGGTCTTGGGTTCAATCCCCAGCATCTCCAAAAGCCTTTCAAGGTTTTGTCCACAGACGATAAACAGGGTTAAGAAAGCAGTTTATGGTCCTAGGTTCAGTTGCAGCGTCATCAATTGTCTTGGATCGTTCACTAAAATATGTTTGCCTTTTCTGCACAATCAGAATTGACATAAACATTTTGACATTTTGTCCACCACAGTAAAAAGGCGGAATAAAAAGAAAATTATTCAACTTTAAACTGGGGATGTAGCTCAGTGGTAGAGCGCATGCTTCGCATGTATGAGGCCCTGGGTTCAATCCCCAGCATCTCCAAGAACCTTTTGAGGTTTTGTTCACAGACGATAAACAGGGTTAAGAAAGCGGTGTATGGTCCTGGGTTTAGTTGCAGTGTCACCGTTTGTCTTGAATCATTCACTAAAATATGTTTGCCTTTTCTGCACAATCAGAATTGACATAAACATTTTGACATTCTGTCCACCACAGTAAAAAGGCGAAAAAAAAAGAAAAATATTCCCCTTTCAACTGGGGATGTAGCTCAGTGGTAGAGCGCATGCTTTGCATGTATGAGGTCCTGGGTTCAATCCCCAGCATCTCCAAGAGCCTTTTGAGGTTCTGTCCATAGACGATGAACAGGGTTAGGAAAGCGGTGTATGGTCCTAGGTTCAGTTGCAGCATCTTCAATTGTCTTGAATCATTCACTAAAATATGTTTGCCTTTTCTGCACAATCAGAATTGACATAAACATTTTGACATTCTATCCACCACAGTAAAAAGGCGAAAAAAAAAGAAAAATATTCCCCTTTCAACTGGGGATGTATCTCAGTGGTAGAGCGCATGCTTTGCATGTATGAGGTGCTGGGTTCAATCCCCAGTATCTCCAAGAGCCTTTCGAGGTTCTGTCCACAGACGAAGAACAGGGTTAAGAAAGTGGTGTATGGTCATAGGTTCAGTTGCAGCGTCTTGAATCATTCACTAAAATATGTTTGCCTTTTCTGCACAATCAGAATTGACATAAACATTTTGACGTTCTGTCCACCACAGTAAAAAGGCGAAAAAAAAAAGAAAAATATTCCCCTTTCAACTGGGGATGTAGCTCAGTGGTAAAGCGCATGCTTTGCATGTATGAGGTCCTGGGTTCAATCACCAGCATCTCCAAGAGCCTTTTGAGGTTCTGTCCATAGACGATGAACAGGGTTAAGAAAGCGGTGTATGGTCCTAGGTTCAGTTGCAGCATCTTCAATTGTCTTGAATCATTCACTAAAATTTGTTTGCCTTTTCTGCACAATCAGAATTGACATTAACATTTTGACGTTCCGTCCACCACAGTAAAAAG
>NC_141041.1:19832500-19835000 GCF_052040795.2 Danio rerio
GTTCACTAAAATATGTTTGCCTTTTCTGCACAATCAGAATTGACATAAACATTTTGACGTTCTGTCCACCACAGTAAAAAGGCGGAATAAAAGAAAAATATTACTTTTTCAACTGGGGATGTAGCTCAGTGGTAGAGCACATGCTTTGCATGTATGAGGTCTTGGGTTCAATTCCCAGTATCTCCAAGAGCCTTTTGAGGTTCTGTCCACAGACGATAAACAGGGTTAAGAAAGTGGTGTATGGTCATAGGTTCAGTTGCAGCGTCTTCAATTGTCTTGAATCATTCACTAAAATATGTTTGCCTTTTCTGCACAATCAGAATTGACATAAACATTTTGACATTTTGTCCACCACAGTAAAAAGGCAAAATAAAAAGAAAATTATTCAACTTTCAACTGGGGATGTAGCTCAGTGGTAGAGCGCATGCTTCGCATGTATGAGGCCCTGGGTTCAATCCCCAGCATCTCCAAGAACCTTTTGAGGTTTTGTTCACAGACGATAAACAGGGTTAATAAAGCGGTGTATGGTCCTGGGTTTAGTTGCAGTGTCACCGTTTGTCTTGAATCATTCACTAAAATATGTTTGCCTTTTCTGCACAATCAGAATTGACATAAACATTTTGACATTCTGTCCACCACAGTAAAAAGGCGAAAAAAAAAGAAAATTATTCAACTTTCAACTGGGGATGTAGCTCAGTGGTAGAGCGCATGCTTTGCATGTATCAGGTCCTGGGTTCAATCCCCAGCATCTCCAAGAGCCTTTTGAGGTTCTGTCCATAGACGATGAACAGGGTTAGGAAAGCGGTGTATGGTCCTAGGTTCAGTTGCAGCATCTTCAATTGTCTTGAATCATTCACTAAAATATGTTTGCCTTTTCTGCACAATCAGAATTGACATAAACATTTTGACGTTCCGTCCACCACAGTAAAAAGGCGGAATAAAAAGAAAATTATTCAACTTTCGACTGGGGATGTAGCTCAGTGGTAGAGCGCATGCTTTGCGTGTATGAGGTCCTGGGTTCAATCCCCAGCATCTCCAAGAGCCTTTCAAGGTTCTGTCCACAGACGATAAGCAGGGTTAAGAAAGCAGTTTATGGTCCTAGGTTCAGTTGCAGCGTCATCAGTTGTCTTGAATCGTTCACTAAAATATGTTTGCCTTTTCTGCACAATCAGAATTGACATAAACATTTTGATGTTCTGTCTACCACAGTAAAAAGGCGGAATAAAAAGCAAAATATTACCTTTTCAACTGGGGATGTAGCTCAGTGGTAGAGCGCTTGCTTTGCATGTATGAGGTCCTGGGTTCAATCCCCAGCATCTCCAAGAACCTTTTGAGGTTTTGTCCACAGACAAACAGGGTTAAGAAAGCTGTTGATTTTGAGGGTTAAGAAAGCTGTCCTAGGTTCAGTTGCAGCGTCTTCAATTGTCTTGATTCATTCACTAAAATATGTTTGCCTTTTCTGCACAATCAGAATTGACATAAACATTTTGACATTCTGTCCACCACAGTAAAAAGGCGAAAAAAAAGAACAATATTCCCCTTTAAACTGGGGATGTAGCTCAGTGGTAGAGCACATGCTTTGCATGTATGACGTCCTGGGTTTAATCCCCAGCATCTCCAAGAGCCTTTTGAGGTTCTGTCCATATACGATGAACAGGTTTAGGAAAGCGGTGTATGGTCCTAGGTTCAGTTGCAGCATCTTCAATTGTCTTGAATCGTTCACTAAAATATGTTTGCCTTTTCTGCACAATCAGAATTGACATAAACATTTTGACGTTCTGTCCACCACAGTAAAAAGGCGGAATAAAAGAAAAATATTACTTTTTCAACTGGGGATGTAGCTCAGTGGTAGAGCACATGCTTTGCATGTATGAGGTCTTGGGTTCAATTCCCAGCATCTCCAAGAGCCTTTTGAGGTTCTGTCCACAGACGATAAACAGGGTTAAGAAAGTGGTGTATGGTCATAGGTTCAGTTGCAGCGTCTTCAATTGTCTTGAATCATTCACTAAAATATGTTTGCCTTTTCTGCACAATCAGAATTGACATAAACATTTTGACATTTTGTCCACCACAGTAAAAAGGCGGAATAAAAAGAAAATTATGCAACTTTCAACTGGGGATGTAGCTCAGTGGTAGAGCGCATGCTTCGCATGTATGAGGCCCTGGCTTCAATCCTCAGCATCTCCAAGAACCTTTTGAGGTTTTGTTCACAGACGATAAACAGGGTTAAGAAAGCGGTGTATGGTCCTGGGTTTAGTTGCAGTGTCACCGTTTGTCTTGAATCGTTCACTAAAATATGTTTGCCTTTTCTGCACAATCAGAATTGACATAAACATTTTGACATTCTGTCCACCACAGTAAAAAGGCAAAAAAAAAAAAGAAAATTATTCAACTTTCAACTGGGGATGTAGCTCAGTGGTAGAGCGCATGCTTTGCATGTATGAGGTCCTGGGTTCAATCCCCAGCATCTCCAAGAACCTTTTGAGGTTTTGTCCACAGA
>NC_141041.1:19840000-19842500 GCF_052040795.2 Danio rerio
AAAACAAAAAAAAAATGTATGTTTTCACAGGGGGATGTAGCTCAGTAGTAGAGCGCATGCTTTGCATGTATGAGGTCCAGGGTTCAATCCCCAGCATCTCCAAGAGCCTTTCAAGGTATTGTCCACAGACAATAAACAGGGTTAAGAAAGCGGTTTATGGTTCTAGGTTCAGTTGCAGCGTATTCAATTGTCTTGAATCGTCCACTAAAATATGTTTGCCTTTTCTGCACAATCAGAATTGACATAAACATTTTGACATTCTGTCCACCACAGTAAAAAGGCGAAAAAAAAGAAAAATATTCCCCTTTCAACTGGGGATGTAGCTCAGTGGTAGAGCGCATGCTTTGCATGTGTGAGGTCCTGGGTTCAATCCCCAGCATCTCCAAGAGCCTTTTGAGGTTCTGTCCATAGACGATGAACAGGGTTAAGAAAACGGTGTATGGTCCTAGGTTCAGTTGCAGCATCTTCAATTGTCTTGAATCATTCACTAAAATATGTTTGCCTTTTCTGCACAATCAGAATTGACATTAACATTTTGACGTTCTGTCCACCACAGTAAAAAGGCGAAAAAAAAAAAGATAAATATTCCCCTTTCAACTCGGGATGTAGCTCAGTGGTAGAGCGCATGCTATGCATGTATGAGGTCCTGGGTTCAATCCCCAGCATCTCCAAGAACTTTTTGAGGTTTTGTCCACAGACAAACAGGGTTAAGAAAGCTGTTGATTTTGAGGGTTAAGAAAGCTGTCCTAGGTTCAGTTGCAGCGTCATCAATTGTCTTGAATCGTTCACTAAAATATGTTTGCCTTTTCTGCACAATCAGAATTGACATAAACATTTTGATGTTCTGTCTACCACAGTAAAAAGGCGGAATAAAAAGAAAAATATTACCCTTTCAACTGGGGATGTAGCTCAGTGGTTGAGCGCTTGCTTTGCATGTATGAGGTCTTGGGTTCAATCCCCAGCATCTCCAAGAACCTTTTGAGGTTTTGTCCACAGACAAACAGGGTTAAGAAAGCTGTTGATTTTGAGGGTTAAGAAAGCTGTCCTAGGTTCAGTTGCAGCGTCTTCAATTGTCTTGATTCATTCACTAAAATATGTTTGCCTTTTCTGCACAATCAGAATTGACATAAACATTTTGACATTCTGTCCACCACAGTAAAAAGGCGAAAAAAAAGAACAATATTCCCCTTTAAACTGGGGATGTAGCTCAGTGGTAGAGCGCATGCTTTGCATGTATGAGGTCCTGGGTTCAATCCCCAGCATCTCCAAGAGCCTTTTGAGGTTCTGTCCATATACGATGAACAGGGTTAGGAAAGCGGTGTATGGTCCTAGGTTCAGTTGCAGCATCTTCAATTGTCTTGAATCGTTCACTAAAATATGTTTGCCTTTTCTGCACAATCAGAATTGACATAAACATTTTGACGTTCCGTCCACCACAGTAAAAAGGCGGAATAAAAGAAAAATATTACCGTTTCAATTGGGGATGTAGCTCAGTGGTAGAGCGCATGCTTCGCATGTATGAGGTCCTGGGTTCAATCCCCAGCATCTCCAAGAGCCTTTTGAGATTCTGTTCACAGACGATAAACAGGGTTGAGAAAGCGGTGTATGGTCCTGGGTTTAGTTGCAGTGTCACCGTTTGTCTTGAATCATTCACTAAAATATGTTTGCCTTTTCTGCACAATCAGAATTGACATAAACATTTTGACGTTCCGTCCACCACAGTAAAAAGGCGGAATAAACAGAAAAATATTCAATGTTCAACTGGGGATGTAGCTCAGTGGTAGAGCGCATGCTTTGCATGTATGAGGTCCTGGGTTCAATCCCCAGCATCTCCAAGAACCTTTTGAGGTTTTGTCCACAGACAAACAGGGTAAATAAAGATTTTGATTGTCCTAGGTTCAGTTGCAGCGTCTACAATTGTCTTGAATCATTCACTAAAATATGATTGCCTTTTCCGCACAATCAGAATTGACTTAATCGTTTTGAGGTTCCGTCCACAACCCTAAGAAGAGGGAAAAGAAAAAAAAATGTTTGTCTTCACAGGGGAATGTAGCTCAGTGGTAGAGCGCATGCTTTGCATGTATGAGGTCCTGGGTTCAATCCCCAGCATCTCCAAGAGCCTTTCAAGGTTCTGTCCACAGACGATAAACAGGGTTAAGAAAGCAGTTTATGGTCCTAGGTTCAGTTGCAGCCTCTTCAATTGTCTTTAATCATTCACTAAAATATGTTTGCCTTTTCTGCACAATCAGAATTGACATAAACATTTTGACGTTCTGTCCACCACAGTAAAAAGGCGGAATAAACGAAAAATATTACCGTTTCAACTGGGGATGTAGCTCAGTGGTAGAGCACGTGCTTTGCATGTGTGAGGTCCTGGGTTCAATCCCCAGCATCTCCAAGAACCTTTTGAGGTTTGGTCCACAGAAAAACAGGGTAAAGAAAGATTTTGATTGTCCTAGGTTCAGTTGCAGCGTCTACAACTGTCTTGAATCATTCACTA
>NC_141041.1:20340000-20360000 GCF_052040795.2 Danio rerio
GAAGAGAGAGACAGCTCTGGGGAAAAAGCTGTTCCTCAGTCTGCTGGAGACTGAAGCGCCTGCCGGAAGGCAGGAGTGAAAACAGTCTGTGAGCAGGGTGAGAGGAGTCCTTAAGAATACTGCGTGGTCGGCGCAGACGGTGTTTCTTCTGGATGTCCTCGATGGCTGGCAGTGTGGTTCCTGTGATGCGCTGGGCAGTTTTCACCACCCGCTGCAGTGCCTTACGCTCAGCAACAGAGCAGCTTCCATACCAGACTGTGACTCAGTTGGTCAGGATTCTTTCTATTGTGCAGCGGTAGAAGTTCACCAAGACAGCTGATAAGAGCTGGTTCTTCTTAAGTTGCCTCAAGAAAAATAGGCGCTGGTGAGCCTTCTTGACCAGGCTGGAGGTGGAACTTCCCTTGAAGGATGAAGGATGAGGCAGGATTTTGCATGTATTTATTTATTTACACGTGTTTTTTTTGTTGTTTTTTTTTGTACATGCATTTACACATTTATTTATTTATTTATGCATGTATTTTAAAATATTTTTTAAATACATGTTTATTTATACATTTATTTATTACTTATTTATTTATACCTGTTTATGCATTTATTTATTTATACGTGTATTTATTAATTTGTACATGTATTTAAACATTTATTTATTTATTTATGCTTGCATTTATACATGTATTTAAACTTATTTATTTATTTACGCGTGTTTATGTATTTATTTATTTATTTATTTATTTATTTATACATGTATTTATTTATTTGTACATGTATTTAAATATGTATTTATTTATTTGTACATGTATTTATACAGTACGTATATTTAAACATATTCATTTATACGTTTATTTCTAAATATATTTTTTTATTTGCACATGTATTTAAATATTTATTTTTTTTATGCATGTATTTATCCAGGTATTTATACATATTTGATTATACATGTTTGTTTATTTATACATTTTATGTATACATGTTTATTTGTTTATTTATTTATTTTATTTATTTATTCATTTATTCATGTACTTATTTTTATACATGCATTTATACATTTTATTTATTTATACATATTTTATTTATTCAAGTTTATTTATTTATACCTGTATTTAAACATATATTTATGTATTTATGCATGTATACAGTTATTTAAACTTTTATTTATGCATGTATTTATTTATTTACTTGTATTTATTTAATTGTTTAATTACTTATTTAATTGCTTATCAGAGATTTATAAGCTGTTTGTGTATTAGATGATTTAATACACTTTATAGGGTTAAAAGATAAATACTGTTTTTTTCAGTTTTTCCCTTATATAAACCAGAGAGACAAATGTGTTTGACAGCTATTACAAAATTGTTGTCTACATTGTCACAGCAAAACACTAACAATATTGCCACAAATTTTGAGAGAAGCAATTTTAGGCATTTTGAAAAATGTCCTGAAAAATTCTAGAGGAATTTATGTACTGTATATCCGTCAACTGGTTATATAATGCACCAATGGCAAAATATTGTCCAGATGACATCTATATTAAAGAGCTCTCCTTGTGGAAGAGGGCAAAAAGTCAAGTCCCTCTGGCTCTGGGCAGAATGGTCACACTGGCTGCTGTAATGAGGCCAGGATCTCCTTCGTCCGCGAGTGTGAGCTGAATCAGGATGAGGAATCACAATCACTGTTTGCTCTTGAAATGATTCCATCTGAAATGAGGCCCATTACGTTCTGCTCAAACACCATCGGCTCCTCCACTGTGGACAGGGGTCAAAAGTTTACACTCCAAAGCCTGTGTCAAAGCTCCTGAGCCAACAAAAGACACAGATTATATATGAACATTCCTGTTGCTGTAACACCATCATTTAGAGCCCACAAGTAGACATCCACATTAACTGAACTTGAGTGCTTTATTTCAGGGGGCTTGGGCTTTGTAATATAACTTCATGGTTCAATCTTTTTTCTCTCTTTTCAACTGTTCTGTCGTTTCCTCTGTAGTAGTATGATTATTTCTAATATTTAACATTCATTTCCAATTGATACACTCACTTTTGGCAAGTAAGAACAATATTGGTCTAAATTTTAAAATGTTATGTTCATTTTATTTGCCTTTATGGCTCTCTGCAGTCCTTTTTTCTGATTCCTCAATTGCACTACTTATAGCTGTATCATAATTTAACGTTGTCAATGACAAGCCTGTATATTACTGTATTGTTTGAATTGACATAGAAATGTATGAGTTTGGAAAAAAAGGTATGAATGCTGTGCATGAATAACCATCAGAGAAAAATCTTCATTGATATTTTGAAGATCACCAAAACTTTAAACATAACTTGATCTCAACTGAAAACTTGACTATTTCATGTATAAATTAAACACTTTTTAGATGATACAATTTTGTTTGTATGACAATATACTATTTTATGGGTAACGCAGTGGCGCAGTAGGTAGTGCTGTCACCTCACAGCAAGAAGGTCGCTGGTTTGAGCTTTGGCTGGGTCAATTGGTGTTCTGTGTGGAGTTTGCATGTTTCCCTGCTTTCGCATGGGTTTCCTGCGGGTGCTCTGGTTTCCCCCACAGTCCAAAGACATGTGGTACAGGTGAATTGGGTAAGCTAAAATGTCCATAGTATATAAGTGTGAATGAGTGTGTATGGATGTTTCCCAGAGATTGGTTGCAGCTGATAGGCCATCTGCTGTGTAAAACATGTGTTGGATAAGTTTCAGTTTATTCTGATGTGGTGTGCCTGGAATCCTGGATTAATAAAGGGACAAAGCCGAAAATAAAATAAATGAATGAATATACTATTTTATAAGGAGGCATTTAAACCCCACTCCTAACTCTACTCCTGCTCGCTGCAGAGCCATTTGAGCAGAGCTGAGCTCCAGCGAGGGGGAGCATGAGCTCTTGCTCTGCCTCCTGTCAGCTGTTTTAATGCGTACACCAACCCCACCCCTAACCCTACCCCCAGTGACATCACTCGTAGAAGAAGTGCAAAAAAGGTGGAGATCAAGCTCCCCCTCGCTGGAGCTCAGCTCGCCCAAATGGCTCTGCAGCGAGCACCACTTGCCTCTTTGAGGGTTGAGCAAATCATAAACTGAAGAGAAAGGTTTCTGCAAATTGTTGCAAACAATTTGCATTTATAATTTATATTGTTGAATTTATACAAACAAATAACGTTTAGTAATATTCAACTTAATTTGTTTAAATTCAGCCCATATAAATTGTTTACAACCACTTAGCTTAAAAAAACATTTAGTAAATCCAAGGAATCATCTTTGAAATATTTTTGCAGTGTACTAAAATGCAAGGGTGCAGATTTGCTTTTTATTTTGGTGTAACACAATTTAACCCCTCTTCCCTCCTAACCCTTTCTGTACATATACATTAATGAAAGTTGACAGAGCATTTTTTTAATATTGGAGGTGATTAAATTAATTTAACAATCGTTGGATGTTGGCGGGACACGTCCTTTCCATCCATGCTAATTCTATGCCTTTGCTAGAATGTACAAATGAGAATGTACAAATGAATATGAATTAGCCACTAAATGAAAAAGTTACAGATTGCAATTAGATTGCATTGAAAACAAAACTGCCATGAGACAATGCATTTTCTATTATATTGTATTGTATTGCATTGTATTGGATAACTGATGGGCGGCACTGTGGCACTGGTTAGCTATGTTGCCTCACGGCAAGAAGGTCACTGGTTCGAGCCTTAGCTGGGTCAGTTGGCATTTCTGTGCGGAATTTGCATGTTCTCCCCTTAATCACATGGGTTTCCTCCGGGTGCTCTGGTTTCCCCCACAGTCTAAAGACATGTGGTATAGGTAAATTAAGTAATCTAAATTGTCCGTGGTGTATGTGTGTGAATGTTATTGGTGTTTCCCAGTGATGGGTTGCAGCTCGAAGGGCATCCTCTGTGTAAAACATATGCTGGATAACTTGACGGTTCATTCCACTGTGGCAACCCCAGATTAATGAAGAGATTAAACAACAACAAAAAAAATGAATGAATGAATGTAAAGCTGATATTTCTGCGACACCATTGTTTGTACAAAAACATGTCAGTGTAGTTTTGTTCTCGATTCTGTAAACAACTGCTGCCAGGTTGGTTTTTATCTTATTATAATATTTTTATTATTATTATTATTATTATTATTTAAGGGATAGTTCATACAATTTTTTTTAATCTTCAGCATTTACTCATACATAGGTGGTTCTAAACTGTTTCTTCTGTTGAAAAAAAAAAACAAGATATTCTGAAGAATGTTGAGGAAAAGCAGCCATTGACATTCGTATTAGGAATAATGGATGTCAATGACAATGGTTTTTACAGTCATACAGAAGAATCATTTTCATTCTCCAAATAATCTTTGTGTCAAGGGTTCTTCAAAGAACGGTTTGTTTCTTAGTCTGAAGAACATTTTAATAATCTAAATAATATTTTCTCATTTTAAAGATCCCATAAAACTAAAATAAAGTTTTTCAAATGTTAGTATCAGTATGTTAATTTTAAGTGTACCTGTAAGCTAGCGTGCTCCAAAACACTAACAATTCGCGTTTTGAAAATATAAAATTGCGATAAACATCTAAAGCTCATCTCTTCCACCTAAATTGATCAACGTTTTCTTCGTCACCTTCTACTTTTTTCTTATCAAATCTTGACCAATCAGATGCTCTCTGGTATTTTACATGTCCCGCCTCTTCAAGATGCTTCTCGTTTACTTTTCATTTGATGCGCATAGGATCAACCCCTCTCACTGACAGAACAGTGATCAAACAAACACTATAGGCTATTGCTTTAAAACGGGAGGAGTTACTGGTGTTCCACCCTCTTTTAATTTTTCAGTTGAGATTAAGTCAAACATTAGAAAAAAATGCACATTTGAAAGCACTTCATGGGACCTTTAAATAAATTGATTGAAGAACTAAAAGGTTCCATGTAGTTTAAAGGTTCTTCATGAAACCATCAATGGCAATAAAGAACCTTTTTTGTGTTGTGACGCATTGCGACAGACATTTTTGTTTTTTCCTTTAGTCATTATTGTAAAAATTAAATTGCACTACTTTGTCCTCAGCCCAACACTAAACTGTTGTGATAAATAGTAAATATTTTCAAACCATTCGTAAAAAACTTGAATTAATAAATTGTGGGAATTCTATAAATGCTATGATTACACAACGAGTAATATAAACATATAACAATACTGTAGTTTTTCTACAACTTCAAAAAAAAATAACTCATTGGATGAACTCAGTTTAATTGAGGGCAGGATTTCCATCCAATAAATTTGCTTAGCACCAACTAAAAAAACTATTTACACAATTAAATGCAATTGAGTTGGTCCAACATAGGACAATATCAAATAAAAGTCTGATAATACCATGTATGTCTATTACGTGTCATACATTTTAAAATCTCTTGAAGTTATCCTGAATTAACTAAAAAGCCATTTTTAAGCATATTTCATGAGTTATACAGTTGATTGAGACTGATCTCAGAACTCATTTTAGGACAGTTATTGCTCACTGAGCAAAGCAACAAACTGCATTTTTGCTAACTAAGCTGTTAACACCCAAAGCATGGGTGCTTCTGCAAGGTGGTACTCTCAAAACTCAAAGCTTTACATGAAAATCTTCTAAATCTTCAAACTAAAGTGAAGATTAAACTCTTAAAAGTTTTTCTATTAACTTTATAATCCTAAGATTCCTTTTGTTTGTCAACATTTCCCTCTCTTAATTCAATCCCACGCAAAACATGGGAACTACAAATTCCCTAACCAGGTAATTGGACCAACACAATTCCTTCATGTTGTCCCAAGACAAAACACTTAAGTTAACTCAATGGTTTACAAATTTAAGTGGACTGAACATAAAACAAATAAATTGGCCAAATAAATGACACAAATTGTGTTGTTTCAGCTCATTTTAAACAGATCATTTGAACAAGCAACAGGAATATTTTTTTGAGTGTATAACTAAAATATACTACAGTATCAGTTTGCTATAGTTAATAAGGTGTGCTGTAACATGTATTGATAAAGTGTTTTAAGTACTATAAAATATACAATATAATATGTAATATACTACATTATGGTAAAAAAACAATATAGTATTTACTATAAACTGTTATATTATTTTTTCATGTTGGAGTGTAAACGAAGCATCCTTATGTGCAAGCCATTTACAAGGTGTAGAGAGCAGCTGCCACATGGGATCTGTCAGATTCTTCACAGTCACAGAGTAAAGAGCATTAGATTCCTGCGCTGTCGCTTTCTGACCCTGCAGTCTTCATTTCCCCCCAGAAACAGTGCAGGATTGAGAGCGGAAAAGCAGAGGCGTCTCTCCTGCTCCTCCACAGACAGGGGTGACATAACTAAAGAGGCATTAACACCCAATTGCCACATTGCTAAACAAACGACGGGGCCTTGGCGAGCATGGGAAAACAGCATTATAACCCGCCAGCAAATTGACAAGAAGAAAACCAGACAATTTAAGCCTTGTTCCGCTCGTCGTATCTGCGTGGAACTGACAACTTTCTATCATGTATACCAACTTTCCCAGGCCGGATTAGGTACATAAAAGAGTGTGAGTTTGACCATAAATCAAGCTCTCCTGGGTCTCGCCTTTCTCTCACTTCTTGCTTGTAGGAAACACTAGTTGTGTCTGTTCTCTCAGGTCTTGAAGGCCTGTGAGACAGCCGGGAGAGTAAATATTAACCTTCTCTCGACCAAAGTGTGAACAGATTTAAAAAATCAGGCAGTTCGTAAATCAGGATTTTAGTTGCGTGGTGAGTTATTAGTTTAATTACAATTGCAGATGTGGAGCACAGCTGAGAAACCACATGAAAGTGCAACTGAAAAAAGTGCAACTGAAACACACAATAGTGTAAAAAACTGTTTTCCCCTTACTGATTACATTTTTTTTTTTTTTTTTTTTTTGCATTTCCCCCTTACCGATTTATTATTTTTTGTATGTTTGTCACACTTTAATGTTTCAGATCATTAAACAAATTTAAATAAACAAGTATAATACAATTAAACAATTCATGTATTTTTGAAATTAAAATCTTTATTATTAGAGGAAAAAATCCAAAACTACATAGCCACCACAACTGTTTTATTATTATTATTATTTTATGTTTTATTTTTTTACTAAACAAAATTTAACAACAGTAAACAACATTTGAACTGGATCAAAATTGGACTGATATGTCTTAAGACTAAACGTGACTTCTGTGTTGTGTCCCCAAGGCTCTGGAACTCTCTTTCCTCTATAGGACTGAGAACTCTAGGATTAGTTAAACTTAAAAAAATTAAAAAAAAAACTTTAAAGACACATAGTTTTTGGTCAAGCTTTTAATTAAGTTTTAATTAAGCATGGTGAGCTGGTTTTACTTTTATGTTTCTGTTCTTGGATATTTTAACTTGTTTTAATGTTTTCTTTTATTAATATGTTTTCTTTTACATGTTGTTCGGTTTTATTTTATTGTAAAGCACTTTGACTTAATGTCTGTAAAAAGTGTATACACAGTATAAATAAACCTTTATTTGCTCACCGTTACTTAGATGTAAATTGTTCGAGTGTAATGTAAAATCTACTTTCTAGTGCAGTAGGCAGTGCTGTTGCCTCACAGCAAAAAGGTTGCTGGTTCGAGCATACTTGTGTATAAGTGTGAATGGGTGTGTATGGATGTTTCCCAGAGATGGGTTGCAGCTGAAAGGGCATCCGTTGCGTAAAACATATGCTGGAAAAGTTGGTGGTTCATTCCGCTGTGATGACTCCAGATTAATAAAGGGACTAAGCCGAAAAGAAAATGGATGAATGAATGAAACTTTTAAAACACAAGCACTCAACGCTAAGATCATTATCATAATGATTTACCTGTATTAAATCATTGCTTGATTAACTTGAAAACAATTACAACTGCTTCAAGAGAATAGTTGAATAGTTTAAGAGAATAGTATAGATTATATTCCTTGTTTAATAAGGGGAGAAGACATGGTAAATTGTTTCAGAGAAAAATTGTTCTGTTTTTGTTTCAATTTGTTGTGATTGAAAATCAGTGGTAATCCATCAAAAAGGGATTTTTTTCTGAAGTCTTCTGAAGCTGAAACATTGATATTGTGTTGTTTAAAAAAGAATATGAACATGTCCGAAAACATGGCACCTTTGTAAAAGGATTTTATTCCTTTGTCATGACATGACATTTGTATCCAGGGGCTATTAGGATTTCATTCTTAGGGGGCTTATTAATAATAGTATTAATCTTTTTTCTTAAACATCAGTGTTTATATATAATCCATAAACTGTTAACTCAGTACTTTTAATCAATTGTTTGTTACTTAGAAATTAAAATACTGCTTAAAAAGGCTAAACAAATACAATCATTAGATATAATACAAATATGATCATTATAGGTAAAGTATAATTAAGATTGCACGAGTATTTGAAGCGAGATTTCAATTTTAAATTATATTTTTTCTAAATCTATTTTGATTAATTTAATAGGGTATATGCCGAGCTAGTGTTTTTCCCATACTGATAAACTTCCGGTGACCTGTTATTGTGAATTTTTTCCCATTTTATACAGTTCCTTTTACAGGCTAGTGCAGAAGCTCGGTTGATACTGCGGTAAAATAAATGCTCATATTATAAAGACATGGCGGGGAAAAATGTAATTTAATGCGGTGCTTCTTGTACAATCTGAGACCCACTTTATATTGGATATCACTCAGCTAGTGGAGATAGCTGATTTTTAAAGAAAACAGCCCTTAAACGTGACGATTTTACATTGGCATAAAGTTCGCCAGAAGCGCTTAACCCAGGTTACTGGCAAATTAAATGTCCTATTCGGCATATACCCTTTAGTTAATGGTTTTAAGGTCACAGATATGACAGTCAAGGGGACTATAACCTTCTAAAAATGCTCTAGAACTACACGTTTTTATATTAAATTCAGAAAAAATGTCATTAGTAGTTTACAGACTAAAACTAAATTTAGATTTGCTCAAATACATGACTACAAATCTAATTTCGTTTTCAAAATGTGTTTTAATTATGCTTTATTATATTTATTTATTTATTTATTTATTTTAATTAGTCACAATTTGTGTATTTTTAAAAGTAGCAAAGTTGCAACAAGATTCATGAAGGAGGATCAGTGTCTTGTGAGATCTCCTGCTGAAAAGACGCCGGCCGTCACTCAGATAATTCCCTCTGCTTCATTGTTGATGAAGCTTTGCTCTGGTGTCCTGCTGCTCCAGTGTGTGTGCTGTGGAAAGCGCCTCAATGGGGCCTCTTTGTAATCCTCTAAAATGGAAAATTCACAATTTGTAGCAATTTGTCTCACAGCAGCCCAGGCTGTTAAAAGAGCCCTCATTCACTCCCCACCCAAGTAGACAAGACCTGATTACTGGAAAATATATAATAATGACAAAATATTATATATTATATTATATTATATCATATTATATCATATTATATCATATTATATATAATGCTGCATTTAATAAAATCTAATGTAATTAAAAAGTCTTTTTAAATACTTCCATATATCTTGAAGTGAATATGAAAAGTGAACTTTTACATACGGCTTGTATAGGTGCACACCAAAATAAAAATATGAAAAGTATAAAAAAGATTCACAAGCCTGCAGATCAATCTTGTCAAGTACATTCTGTATGTGCATTTACTTTATTTTCTTGGAAATCAGCTTTTATTTGTTTTACTTCTTTTATGGCAGTCGAGTTTATGGCTCTCAACTTAATTCCAGAAGCTGCTACGAGAGAGCGAGGAGAGCAATGCTGCTGTACTGAAGAGATTTGGAGATCAGTAACGAGATTAACATTAGCTAAAACACAGTGAAAAATTAAATGTTGAACAAAAACAGACTTGGTCAGCGGGTTAAATGAAGCCGCTACAAAATAGAGATTATTCTGTCAAATCAAAATGAGATCAAAACCTGTATTACTGTTCCTTTATTTTCCTTTAACAATTAATTGAAACAGCAGATTATCTGGTAACACTTTACAATAAGGTGGTTATAGTTAGCTAATGCAATTAACATTAACAAACATTGAACAATACATTTATTACAGCATTTGTTCATGTTTGTTCACGTTAGGTAATGAAAATACATTTGTTCATTGGTAGTTCATGTTAACTCACTGTATATTAACAACAATCATGAATTTGGATTTTAATAACGCATTAGTAAAGGTTGAAGTATGTTTAATGCTATATATTACTAGTTCATGTTAGTAAATACATTAACTAATGACACATTATTGTAAAGTGTGACTAAATATCTTATATTACAATATTAGGGGTATGACACTGTACAAACTTTTAGCAGGTTCACCAGAATTGCTGAAACAGTGTTATTATTGGATTTTATGTGACAGAATCCTTTCAGCAACCAATAAGAGACTGAACACACTTAACATGAACATGCAGAAATGTAAAACCGCTGTTAAGAACACAATCAATCTCCTCCTCCATTCACAAGCATGGTGGAAAGCTCAATATATTTGACCCTGAAAGTGATAAAGTGGTTTTATAATACTTTTTTTTCCTGAAATATCAGTGGATTGTAGTTCCTTGCCTACAACAACGCAATAGGCTAGTTGTTTTGTTGTATGTGTTTCTTGAAGAAGTCCCACACTGGTGTGTTATAATAGCTCAGTAAATTCTGGTGACCTCAAAGTCTCACCAATTTACAGCCAATGAGTTAAAGTGTGTCCAATTTAATCCTTATAGGTGTTTATGGAGTGGAAAGTGCAGGCCTGCTTTCAAAGTGAATTGAAGTCTTCGTGTCCTGTGCACCTGAATAAAAGGATGTGAAGTTTCAGACTGATGACCGCTTGGACAGGTGGGTAATGTTATGAATTTACTATTAATAACATGAAATGTGACTTTTATATATATCTATATAACATTTCTTACGTTTAAGCTGTATTAAATAATGATTAGAAATCAACAAATTTTATTAATTTAATGTAATTTCACACAAATAGTGCTTTTTAGTTTGCATTAATTAATTGCAAAAAATTTCATGTTTATTCATTTCTAGCTAAATGACACCAAGTGCACCACAAAATGAAATGTATGATCATTTTGGAAAAGTCACACTTCACCATCCAAAAAAGCAACAAATCCAGCTGTATAAATGGGGAAAAACTGCATATGAAGTGTAAACAGTACCGGCCAGCATGGGTTAAACTGCTGTTAGGCAAATAAATATCTTGACGTAATTGCATGAGGAGGTCTTTTTTTGTCGACCTAAATTCACACTTCACCTCATTAGCAACTCGGCTGAATGATGTGAGCAGCCCATTTCAGTAATGAAGCATTAAAAAAGGACTTTCAATGATTTTTGGTCAAGCTAAAGGTACTGCTAAAGTATGTTATAGTGCTCACCGATGAAACCATCATGAAAAATCAATACGGACAATGGCTAAGAAAGGTGTCAGCATTTATTAATATGGATCTTTCTGACACAAGCGTCAGAGATTTCTGATGCAGGATACGTTTCTTCATTATAATCCCCTTTTCGTTAAACATAAATCTTCAAAAGTGCGTCACGGTTGGTCTCAAGTTTAATTTTGCAGAATGTTTTCAGCATTTTAACTTTCATCCGTGCAACTTTCATTGCATATTATTGTCCATGTTTTAAACCTCTGTTAAGGTGCCTAATGTAATTGGATTCATTTTCCAGTTAAAACTCTGATACAATTGTCTTTTTGAGTTCACATACAGCCACTGGCAGACATTCACACAAAATAATTTGTTTCACCGGCAGTAATTTTGTTTTGATTATTTTCAACTTGGCTGTAATAATGTTTGGCATTTTGATATTTATTAAACGCGTATGTAATTGTTCCAGCCGTCGCATTTTGGGTCCGCCCTACCATCAAATCTCACTTTTCTTGCCTGTAAACCGGGCGAGCAAACAATCCAATCTCTTAACCGAATGAGAACCTTTTCCCTGCTTTGATTACAAGCACTCACACACAAAGAAAGCAAGCGAGCAACGCTTCCGTCTCAATTTATTTATTTATTCCCTTCTAAAGTGAGCCGTGTTGTTTAAAAAATGGTTTTATATTAATTTCATGGATTATTTGCTCATTAGGCATTAATCATAGTGCCCCATCTGGATGGGACTGCCGTGACTACAGGAGAAACAGCTATTCTGATCTCAATTAGATTATGCCTCTCTTCTTAGCCTGCCCATAAATCATTCCCCCAAAGTGAAATTAACAGTTACTCGAGCGCATTAATAATCTGCGTCAGGCATAGGAGAAATTCAGCAACTGGAACCACCCGTCCCAGCCAATGGTGAAAACATCATTTTGTTTATGAAATATAAACATTCCACGGTGGGGTTCCTCCGCAAATTCTTGCCCCCCTCTCCTCCGTCCGTGACAGGGAAAAATGATGGTGCGCCGTGTGCCAGATGAGCAGTCACCCGGACATGGTGTGTACAGCCACACAGCTTGATCAGACTCCAGATGGGCTTGTGCTGCTTTTCTACTACGCTGGCTTTACTGCAAACATATACTCTGCATATAATCTTAGATTGCTTTTTGATATCGTCGGGGGAAATGCATGAAGGTGCATGTTTTGGTTTGATGGGCTTTATTCATTTGTTTATGAATGCACAGCAACATTGTGATGTCTAAATTATCCATCTGGTGCCGTAACGATTATTATTTATTTATTAGTTTTTATTTCTGATTAAATTTATATTTCACACCAACAAGTTTAAGCACTAATTTAAACTAGAATTTTGAAGTTCTGAGTAGTATTAGCACAACTTTTTGCAGTTTCTGTACTGGGTACCAAACTTGCAGAGTGAGAATTCATTGTGCAGTGTAAGAATGTAGCTAATGCTCAGACTTATGAAATCAAAAGGTTGTAAACTGGAGACTTGCTCTGAACTGATCAGTTGAATCAGTGAACCGTTAACTGGAGACTTTCTCTGGCCAGATCATTTTAATGAGTGAATCCTTGAAATTTACAACTGTCCTGATCATTTGAATTGTGGATTATTAGCTGGAGAGTCACTCTATCCTGATCATTTGAATTATTAGCTGGAGAGTCACTGTCCTGATCATTTGAATCTGTAAATTGTTAGCTGGAGATTCACTCTGTCCTGATTATTTGAATCTGTAAATTGTTAGCTGGAGATCCACTCTGTCCTGATTATTTGAATCTGTAAATTGTTAGCTGGAGATTCACTCTGTCCTGATTATTTGAATCTGTAAATTGTTAGCTGGAGATTCACTCTGTCCTGATTATTTGAATCTGTGAATTGTTAGCAAGAGAGTCACTTTGTCCTCATCATTGGAATCTGTGAATTGTTAGCTGGAGATTCGCTCTGTCCTGATCATTTGAATTATTAACTGAAGAGTCACTCTGTCCTGGTCATTTGAATCTGTGAATTGTAAGCTGGAAAGTCACTCTCTCCTGGTCATTTGAATCTGTGAATTATTAGCTGGAGAGTCACTCTGTCCTGATCATTTGAATCTGTGAATTGTAAGCTGAAGAGTCACTCTGTCCTGATCATTTAAATCTGTGAATTGATGGATAGAAAGTCGATCTGTCTTGATCATTCGAATCGGTGAATTTTTAGCTGGAGATTCGCTCTGTCCTGATCATTTGAATCTGTAAATTGTTAGCTAAAGAGTCACTTTGTCCTGATCATTTGAATCTGTGAATTGTTAGCTGGAGAGTCACTCTGTCATGATTATTTGAATTATTAAATTGTTAGCTGGAGATTCGCATTGTCCTGATCATTTGAATCTGTGAATTTTAAGCTGGAGATTCACTCTGTCCTGGTCATTTGAATCTGTGAATTGTAAGCTGGAGAGTCACTCTCTCCTGGTCATTTGAATCTGTGAATTATTAGCTGGAGAGTCACTCTGTCCTGATCATTTGAATCTGTGAATTGTAAGCTGAAGAGTCACTCTGTCCTGATCATTTAAATCTGTGAATTGATGGATAGAAAGTCGATCTGTCTTGATCATTCGAATCGGTGAATTTTTAGCTGGAGATTCGCTCTGTCCTGATCATTTGAATCTGTAAATTGTTAGCTAAAGAGTCACTTTGTCCTCATCATTTGAATCTGTGAATTGTTAGCTGGAGAGTCACTCTGTCATGATCATTTGAATTATTAAATTTTTAGCTGGAGATTCGCATTGTCCTGATCATTTGAATCTGTGAATTTTAAGCTGGAGATTCACTCTGTCCTGATCATTTGAGCCTGTTAATTGTTAGCTGGAGTCACTCTGTTCTGATCATTTGAATTATTGAATTGTTAGCTGGAGATCCGCTCTGTCCTGCTCATTTGAATCTGTGAATTGTTAGCTGAAGATTTGCTTTGTCCTGATTATTTGAATTATTGATTGTTAACTGGAGATTCACTTTATCCTGATCATTTGAATCTGTAAATTGTTAGCTGGAGTCACTCTGTCCTGATCACTTGAATTATTGAATTGTTAGCTGGAGATTTGCTCTGTCCTGATCATTTGAATCTGTAATTTGTAAGCTGGAGAGTCACTCTGTCCTGTTTATTTGAATCTGTGAATCGCTGAATCGGAACCTGATAAAATCTGACAAGTCTTGTTCATGAATGAATTGTTCAGTGCAATTTGCTTATATAAAATATAACATAATAATGCACAACTCTAGAGCCTTTAAATTTAAACTTTGGGTTGCATTTGTCTAATAGTTTGTTCATTTGTAACGCTGACTTTATGCTGGTCTGAATCATCAGTGTATAAATACCCAGACCTAATAGTTAATCCCAGGTGAATCAATGCAAAATGTGAATCTAGATATTCCAGGACTGCATTTATCCAGACTTTAAATGACCCTATTTCAAGTGTGATAGGCCCATTTAAAATGCATAATTATGTGAGTTTTTATTGCCAAAGTTTTTATGATTATTGCAGTCAGAGTGTCATTATCATTAGGGTCAGTGAATAACA
Organism: Danio rerio; assembly: GCF_052040795.2. Classification (NCBI taxonomy): domain Eukaryota; kingdom Metazoa; phylum Chordata; class Actinopteri; order Cypriniformes; family Danionidae; genus Danio; species Danio rerio. The sequence goes on from NC_141041.1 coordinate 20,354,984, forward strand.
TCTTAGCAGGATATGGATCCATTAAAGGAATCCCAAATGAGCCGAATATTGACACAGCTAAATGGATGGGGTTCACTTCTTTGGGTTCCCCTGTGGCTTGAAACACGTGTGCAGGGGAGGGGACTGGATGATGTCCTGCAAATTTCACTCTGTAAGCCATGGCCGGGCAGGACTCTTATTGCACCTCGAATGGCAGATATTGAGATATGGGAAGCAATCGTGATGATTACCTGAGTGAGAGCGAAGGGAATGAGTGATATATGAAGACCACTTAAAGCCTTTGTGCCTTGTACATTGCATCTTTGAGAGATTAGAAGTGTGACATTAAAATGGAAATCACTTCACTCGGGCATGACAAGGGACACTGCGTGACCCCCGGTGTCCCAGCGAGACTGAAGGCTGACCGAATGATCCTTCTGGGAGAGAGACAGTCATGAAGCTGCTCCTCTGGGAGATGTGCAGAGGAGAAAGATGTGCTTCAGGGGAAGCAAACAAAGCTGTCGTCCTTTTGGGCCATTTTGTGAAAAAAGGAGGATTGTTTTAATTCATTATTATTATTTTTTAATCATGTTTTAATATAAAGTTACTTCATGCTTTGTGGTTTCATTTTGAAATGCATTTATTGTATAATGTCCTTATTTGAAATTATGTATAAGTATGTAGTTTAAAAGTAAATCCTATACCAATTTAATTTGTTTTAGCGAAAAATATTATAAAAGTAAATAATTTTATTCGTATACAATATATATTTGAGTGAAGTTCTTTAACAAACAAGACTGTATGTTAAAAAAAGAAATTACAAACAAAAATGGAACATTTCACATTTAAATGTGCGTGTATGCTAAATATGTTGCCTGAAGATTAATTCATTCAGTCTTTTTCCTTTGGCTAGTCCATTTATTTATCAGGGGTCTTCACAGCAGAATGAACCTATCCAGCATACACAGCGGATGCCCTTCCAGCTGCAATTCAGTACTGTGAAACACCCATACACACTCATTCACACACATACGGCCAATTTAGTTTATTTAATTCACCTATAACGCATGTCTTTGGACTTGTGGGGGAAACTGGAGCACCCGGAGAAAACATCCGAACATGAGGAAAACATGCAAACTCCTCACAGAAATGCTAACTGACCCAGCTGGGACTAGAGCCACCGACTTTCATACTGTGAGGTTACAGTGCTGACCGCTGAGCCACAGTGCCGCCCTAAACTATAACTTTATAAAAGTAAATAATTGTATATGTATGCAGTATATATATATATATATATATATATATATATATATATATATATATATATATATATATATATATATATATATATATATATATATATATATAAAACTGAAGTTGTTAATTAAACAAACAAGATTGCATGTTAAACAATGAATCACAAGCAAATATTTAACATTTCACAATTAAATGTGCATGCATGCTAAATATGTTGGCTAAAAGCATCAAAAATATAGCAATAAAACATGATAAATGGTTGTTACTGTTAATAGATAACAATTAAGTTAATTTAAATAATAATAATAATTAATTTACATATTTTGAAGTTAAAATATAAAGTTTTTACAAGGAAATATTTTTTAACCTTAAAATCTTACATTTTATTTAATGTTATTTTTAAAACAACACTTTTTTGTTTTTAATTTTCAAGTAATTGTTTCACAATAAGAGAATAAACACACAATGTTTTAGTGAAGGTTTAATTTCTGCATTATACAAGATGCTGGTGTCAGGATCAAAGGAATTTTCAAGTTGTAAATTGGAAGCAGATAAGATCTTAAGTTGGATATCTAGAGGACTGGATGAAGACTTGCAAGAAAGCTTAATCACTAACAATGAACACTCGTCTGAAACTGTTACAATACAAGTGGCTGATGAGGATTTACATAACTCCAGTTTTATTGCATAAATATAAGGAAAATATTCCAGATACTTGCTTGAGATGCAGGGACCTTAAAATAATGCATTATCACATATGGGAATGAAAAGAAATACAGAACTTCTGGAAAGGTGTGAAGGAAATGGCAGAAAAGATTCTTGAGGTTAATATACCAATTCATTTGTCCATTCATTTTCTTTTCGGATTAGTCCCTTTTATAAATCATGGGTCACCACAGCGGAATGAACCGCCAACTTATCCAGCACATGTTTTACACAGTGGATGTAACCTATCAATAGGAAACACCCACACACTCTCATTGACACACATACACTATACGGACAATTTTGTTTTCCCGATTTAGCCTACCAATAGCATATGTCTTTAGACTTTTGGGAGAAACCAGAGCACCCGGAGAAAACCCACGCAAACACAAGGAGAACATACAAACTCCACACAGAAATTCTGACCGACCTAGCCATGGCTCGAACCAGCACTCTTCTGCTGTGAGGTGACAGCACTACCCACTACATCACTGCGCACCAAATATAGGCCATTGGCTGAAAGAGGTGGTAACAAACATGTTAATGGAAAAAATAACTTGTATATTAAGAAATAAAAGCATATTTTTTTTGATAGAGCCCCACTCTTTTATGTTGTTTTCAAAAGGTGGTGGAGTTGGAAATATTTTACTAAAAGATTAGTAAAAGAGTTTATGTTGTATTCTGATGTAAAATACTGAGAAGCCTTTTGTTTTGTTTGTTCATGTGTTCCCACCAATATCTACTTAAATGTCCCCACCAATAATTGAATCAACTTCTAATAATATAACGCTTTGTCAACCCTTACTGTAACCTAGACATGGTGAGAGTTAAATCGCATTCTCTTCTCAGGTCCTTCCTCCCACAAACAAGGAAGTTAATTCTGGGCCTATTTATGCTGTTAATGACAGCTGTAATGAAATGTGAGAAGTGCCTTAACAAGGAATTTTTTCCAGTCCTTCTTTACTGTACAAGATGTGGACATAAATAGCTGAAAGTCAAGTTTTTAAAGTCTAGTTTGCTTTGAAGTCCACTACATTAATATTAACAAAGGCTGTACAATTGATCAAAATTTAGTTTTAATTTTGGCTTTCATGATTATGAAAAATGATAATAGGTATAAAATGGTTAAATTGTCACATGCCTCTCTAAATTTCTTTTCATCGAAACTTCCTGAAACCAGATTGCAGTAAACTCATCTAAATTGACAAGGGATATGCTTCATTAATTATTTGTATTATTAATTGTTTATTCATGTTTTTAAAAGCACGAAAGCGAATTTGTGCTGTTTTATGCATGCACTACTATCAAATAAAAGTGTATTGTATATCATAACTATAAAAAATGTATACATTTTTGATGTAGCCTATTTATTATTTATGCTGTTGTGTTTAGAATGTTTTTACACCACAAACACATTACCTTTCCTTTAGTTCAGCTCCACCTATAAATGTGTGTGATGACATCTTTCAAGAACACACACCTCTCTAAACACCAGAGAAACAGAGAAAAAAAAATCTCTGTAAAGAGCCAGATCCTCTCACGCTCATCCAGCTTCATTTGAAAAACATTAATTTTTCCTCTGCAGCTGCAAATGAGAACACGTCCCTTCTGACACCAAGCCCGGGTTCTCCGCTCGGGGAGCCGAACTGCGCCTCTCCTCATCTCAGTTTGAAGAATGAATGAGGAGTAAGTGTATTGTCACAAGTATATCAGCTGTAATATGGCAGCGGTGAAAAGAAGAGCGAGATGTCGAGCATATATAACTGGAACAGATAAAGAAATAGACATGGGGGTCGAGGAAATCCCAAACCTCCTCTCACATCTGTCACACCCCTCTCACCGACGACCCTATAATTAATTACATCATTTACATTAGACTATTGACTAAATAAATACATAAATCACAGGGCCTCGAGTCAATAGACGCAGACGTATTTAATCATGTTCTAAATAATGATCACTGTTCCCATAATGCAATAATTATTTTCAGCAGCTGACTGGAATTAATCTTGTGCCATCAGAGACACCACACACACACACACACACACACACACACACACACACACACACACACACACACACACACACACACACACACACACACACACACACACAGTGAGAGAGAGAGAGAGAGAGAGAGAGAAGATAAATACAAACTCTTTTGTGAATGACAGCAATAGAGAAATTGAAAATGGCGGCTTGTCTCTTTATGCGGAGTGACAGGTGAAAAACGCGGCTGTCTGAAAATGCACTGGATATTTGGCGTTTTGTTTATCAGCTGCCGGGAGAGAGGGCTAACATGTATTGCCTGTCCCTCCACCTTTTCATCTGCTGTTTAAATGGGCCCGGGGGCTGGAGAGTGAAGTTTATTCCAGCCATTCCTGCCGACAGCGCATGAAAGAGACGCGGCGCCCGTCATTGCAGACCCGCGGTTGCACCTCATTTTGCCGCTTCAGCACAGGTCCAGCACTAAAATACATGCTGGGGTGTTTAAAATCAATTTTGGTCAAATATGGACAAAACCAACGGTTGGGAACATTCTTTTCAGTTTGATTTCTTACCACACGTTTGAAGTTGTCTTAAGTGTTAAAATAGACATCAAACATGGTTGTTATTGTTAAAAAGTGAAGCATACCCTCGAGTGTTTTAAAACCTTTTTAGTTTTTTTCTGTTAAACACAAGAGTATATTTCAAAGAAAGCTGAAAACTTTACCCATTAGGAATCCACTTGTTCCAAACCTTTATACAGTCGAACACAAAAGATTCTATATTGAAGAATGCTGAAAATTGACCTCCATAGTAGGAATAACACATATTTGAAGGTCAATGGCTACAGGTTTTCAATGCTCTTCAAAATATCTCCATTTGTGTTAAGATGAAGAAAGAGACTCGTAGAGGTTTGACAATAAAATGAACAATAAATGGTGAGGAAATGATGACCAATTAAATTTCAGTTGGTGAACTATCCCTTTACCATTATTTCATATGTTGGATATAAAGAAAATGTTTTGAGGAAAGCTGGAAACCTGGAACCAATGGCTCTCATGTTTTTTTTTTTTTTTGTACCTACTGTAGA